>NC_091756.1:33178840-33186340 GCF_043380555.1 Nothobranchius furzeri
CAGGATGTGCGGAAGAGGAAGCAGATAGAGGAGGAAGAGCAGAGACCCCAGCACAGAACCTCGTGGGACACCATGGGTAAGGGAGGTGGTGGAGGACCTAAACTTGGAGACGGCCACAGAAAAGGAGCGCTCAGAAAGATAAGAGGAGAACCACTCCAGAGCAGTTCCTGATAGGCCTACCCAGTCTCTCAGCCTCTCCAGTAGCAGGTGATGGTCAGCAGTGTCAAAGGCTGCAGTCAGGTCCAGCAGGACCAGAACAGAACAGTGCCCTGCATCACTGTGAGTCAGAAGGTCATTAGAGACCCTAAGAAGAGCTGTTTCAGTAGAATGAGCTCTACGAATACCTTACTGTAAGCA
This sequence comes from Nothobranchius furzeri, assembly GCF_043380555.1. NCBI lineage: Eukaryota > Metazoa > Chordata > Actinopteri > Cyprinodontiformes > Nothobranchiidae > Nothobranchius > Nothobranchius furzeri. The sequence goes on from NC_091756.1 coordinate 33,179,198, forward strand.
ATCATAGATGTTATGTCCATCAAGAGCAGCTGTGAGTTGTTTAGCCACAACCTTTTCCAGGAGATGAACGGAAGTTTAGAGATGGTCTGAAGCTGCTATGGAGAGAGGTATCAAGACTCGGTTTTTTAAGAAGCAGGTGGATTACAGTATACTTAAAGTAAGCCGGGACCTGACCAGAAATCAGAGAAGCATTAATTATAGAGAGCACGCTGGGACCGATGGACTGAAAAGCACTTTTAAACAAAGATGAGGGTAAGATGTCGAGGGGGCATGCAGAGGTCTTCATAGAGTTAACTAGTTTGGTTAGCTCAGGCAAAGAAACAGGAGCAAAGCTATCTAGGATGATGGGCCTGGTTGGAGTCAGGACAGGCAGCGATAAGGCTGAAGGAGAGATTCTAGATCTAACCTTATCGACTTTGTCCACAAAGAAAGACAGAAAGTTCTCACAGTCTGCAATAGAGTGGATGGAGGCTGTAGGAGAGGCAGGAGAGACAATGCTGCTGATGGTGTTAAACAGCACTTTAGGGCAGTACAGCAGAACTCGTCCAGGTTTGTGTTGTTTGTGAAGATTAAACATCAAAGTTGCAAGTCTGTGGTAGAGTTGCATTGCTGTTATCCAATCGGAGGAGAGATGATGTCAGGGAATAAAACTCCAGATCCTGTTGTCTGAAGCTCAGCTGTGAAGTAGTTGCTGAAAATGGTAGACCAGTTCTTTTCCCCAGAATACAAATTACAATGCATTTATTCCTACCAGAGACCACTGCAAATGCATCACCTCTAAAGACGTGACAGGTGTATGAGGGCCAGAATTCTTGCTTGTTTGTAGGTGCTAAATACTAAATACTAATCCACCTTTTTACAACTAAATTCTTTAACTCATTCACTGCCAGCCATTTCCTGATTGCTAAAGGCCTTCACTGCCAGCGTTTCTCACCGTTTTTATAGTTTTTTTAAGAGTCACAGAACGTTGCGCGCAAGGATGATGCTGACGCCAAAACAACCAAAACAAAGTGGAGACTCACCTCTTACATCAGGAAGAATACGTGTGTTTCCAGCGTTATCCGTTCTTTCATAATCCATTGTCGAATTGTGATCGGCAGACGCTTTTCTGGTTTGCGCCTCACTTTTTTTACAGGAACGGTACAAAACGATCTCCTCACACATGGATGTTCTGCTTCCTGCTTCCTGCGGATGAAGATTGGCTTCAGAGCTGAGATGTTTGTTCTCTCAGCGCGGGGGCTCGTTCCGATGCCCAAACAGTAAAAAAATGCAAATGAGGACTTTAGTCGTCATTGGCAATGAACAGTTGGATCTAAAATGACGACTTTAGTCGTCAATGGCAGTGAATGAGTTAAAAATCGTACAATATAATTTCCTGGTTTTTTTTTTTTTACATTGTCTCCGTTGAAGTATATCTATGATAAAAATTACATACATCTCTGATCCCTTTAAGTAGGTCAACTTGCACAGTGGGTGGCTGCCAAATCCTTTTTTGACCAACTGTAAAGTAGTTCAAGTTATACATTTGCAATGTATCCAGGTTTAATGCCACAAGGAGAAACTTTACATACACGAGTGTTAATGAGATAGTAAACATTTTAGTCTTGCCAACATTTAGTGACACAATCATTTTATTAGACACATTGGATCAGATCCATTTATGTTGTTTAGATTATTTAATTGTGTTACTTTTATTTATTTCAACTTTCTTTCATACTGAATATATGTTTCTGTTAATAAAGTTTATTGAATTGAACTGATAAATGCAAGAATTGTTCTCTGTTATGGTTTAACTGAAGTGATAGCTGACCTTTGTACTTTGTAACCACTGCAGAGTTGACGCAAAGTGGTTCTTGAAAGTCGACCAGTAAACTTGTGCTGCTACTGACAGACAGGTGAACTACACTTGGAGCATCTGGAGGGTCTGAGAAGGCAGGGGAAAAGAGATGCTAATAAACAAAGAGACAAAAAGGTTAAAACATGCAGAATAAAACATTTTAAACTAAATGGAATCATTACAGTACGTAACCTCCTCAGCTTGTAATTAGGAATGCTTGTTGTTTTAATCAACATTATCGTTTGCACAATTTACACAACAGTATGTGAGAATACAAAGCAGGTGAGACTAGATTGTGTTCTCATCAAAGTGCAGAGAGGTTTTCCCTCGTAAATGGATAGGTTATCATAGTGTGTTAGGTTTATCAGTGATGGGGATTTAAGTTGGGCAAAATCCAGTGGTAAGACATGTGAAACCACAAAAAACTGCTGGGTCCATTAAACTAAATTTTCAGATTCATCTTAACGTTCGACGTACTAGCATGTTCAAAGCCTGTCTGCATGCGCCGGAAGAGCCGCAGCCTCCACTCCCAAGCTTTCAGCTGTCGCTCCTGGTCGCATCCTTCCCGTTCGCTGGGACCTTCGTTACGGACCTGGGCCTGAAGCTCTGACACTCGCTGATCAGCCTCCTGCACCAAGGTGGCCAAATGTACCGCTCGGCCCTCCAGACTCACAACTGTGAGAGACAAAGTGAGCAAGCGTCATTATTTCTAGGCATGTCAATTTGATCTAGTTATTTAAAACAAGCAAAAGCTTTAAGGCACTGAAAATGTATTTAACAAAATTCTGAGGTAAAAAAAAAAAAGTAAGATAATAGAGGTTGACTATGGAACAATATAATAAAAAGCTATATATTTAACCCTCTGGACGCAGGCGTTGCAGATTTGCAACGTTAAAACCTACCTACCTGGTTGCTCCACATACATATTTCATGAGCATTTTTTAATTCAGAAGTACCCCTGAAGGACTTAGTTGTTCGTCCTTTTATCAAAACTTATTTTGAGCCTGAGAGGGTTAACAATAACACCTCCACAGGGCATTTAGAGCTGTGCAGAATGAAGGTAAAATGTTTCCTTTAAATCTTTATTCAAAAAAATATATGTGCAGTTCCTTCTCAAAAAATTAGCATATTGTGATAAAGTTCATTATTGTCTGTAATGTACTGATAAACATTAGACGTTCATATATATTAGATTCATTATACACAACTGAAGTAGTTCAAGCCTTTTGTTTCTAATATTGATGATTTTGGCATACAGCTCATGAAAACCAAAAATTCCTATCTCAAAAAATTAGCATATTTCATCCGATCAATAAAAGAAAAGTGTTTTTAATACAAAAAAAAGTCAACCTTCAAATAATTATGTTCAGTTATGCACTCAATACTTGGTCGGGAATCCTTTTGCAGAAATGACTGCTTCAATGTGGCGTGGCATGGAGGCAATCAGCCTGTGGCACTGCTCAGGTATTATGGAGGCCCAGGATGCTTCGTTAGCGGCCTTAAGCTCATCCAGAGTGTTGGGTATTGCATCTCTCAACTTTCTATTCACAATATCCCACAGATTCTCTATGGGGTTCAGGTCAGGAGAGTTGGCAGGCCAATTGAGCACAGTAATACCTTGGTCAGTGAACCATTTACCAGTGGTTTTGGCACTGTTAGTAGGTGCCAGGTTGTGCTGAAAAATGAAATCTTCATCTCCATAAAGCTTTTCAGCAGATGGAAGCATGAAGTGCTCCAAAATCTCCTGATAGCTAGCTGCATTCACCCTGCCCTTGATAAAACACAGTGGACCAACACCAGCAGCTGACATGGCACCCCAGACCACCCAGACCATCACTGACTGTGGGTACTTGACACTGGACTTCAGGCATTTTGGCATTTCCCTCTGCCCAGTCTTCCTCCAGACTCTGGCACATTGATTTCCAAATGACATGCAAAATTAGCTTTCTTTCGAAAAAAGTACTTTGGACCACTGAGCAATGGTCCAGTGCTGCTTCTCTGTAGCCCAGGTCAGGCGCTCCTGCCGCTGTTTCTGGTTCAAAAGTGGCTTGACCTGGGGAATGTGCACCTGTAGCCCATTTCCTGCACACACCTGTACACGGTGGCTCCGGATGTTTCTACTCCAGACTCAGTCCACTGCTTCCGCAGGTCCCCCAAGGTCTGGAATCGGTATTTCTCCACAATCCTCCTCAGAGTCCGGTCACCTCTTCTCGTTGTGCAGCATTTTCTGCAACACTTTTTCCTTCTCACAGACTTCTTACTGAGGTGCCTTGATACAGCACTCTGGGAATGGCCTTTGTTCAGAAATTTCTTTCTGTGTCTTACCCTCTTGCTTGAGAATGTCAATGATGGCCTTCTGGACAGCAGTCAGGTCGGCAGCGTTACACATGATTGCGGTTTTGAGTAATGAACCAGACTGGGAGTTTTTAAAAGCCTCAGGAATCTTTTGCAGGTGTTTAGAGTTAGTTAGTTGATTCAGATGATTAGGTTAATAGCTTGTTTAGAGAACCTTTTCATGCTATGCTAATTTTTTGAAATAGGAATTTTAGGTTTTCATGAGCTGTATGCCAACATCATCAATATTAAAACAATAAAAGGCTTCAACTACTTCAGTTGTGTGTAATGCATCTAATATATATATATATATATATATATATATATATATATATATATATATATAAGTCTAATTTTTATCCTTACATTACAAAAATAATGAACTTCATCACAATATGCTAATTTTTTGAGTGACGGGCACAACACTGGGTTTAAGTTTACAACTGCCAGACAATAGAGGGCACTACTGAGGGTTTCCAAACAGTCCGTTCAGCACAGCGAGGCTGGTACTGTGGAAAATGGTGGACTCTGCAAGTCAAGCAGATGCTTCTGAGCCCAGAAGATGTCGTTACACTTCTCAGAAGAGGAGCGACCATATAAGATCTAAAACCAGAGTGAGTTTAGGTGAAGCAACAACAGATCGACCCAAATAAAAACTTTCATGTATCGGCAGCAAACCAGGTATGCCGACATCTGAAAATTCCATATTCCACCTTTAACTGATGACAGTGACATATTTGCTTTTGGCATATTGTTTACAATCTCAGTTCATTTAAAATTTAGAAAAGCTACAATGTTGCTAACAGCTTTTGCAAGCCTCTCAGTTTAATTGTTTTTTTCTAAAATCTAGCAACAGATTCCTCAATAAACTTTGTTTAATGTAACTAACCAGCCCTTCTAAATCAATTACATCATCTATAAAATAACAGAAAATGTAATGAAAGTCAGAGGGAGGAGCATTCCTCAGACCGGCTTGAGATAAATGGTGGGAACGTGCATTAGATTGCAACTGTTATAGAATTTTTTTGTGAAAATAGTGGACATTTTTGTATATATACTCTGTACAGAGGCGCATGATTAACTTTTAACTTTCTTTAAAGGGGTGTTGCTGAGGACAATGATGTGTGAAACAAATCGCTATAGTTACTGAGATTTAACACCCCGTGGAAATATTCAAACCACAGTTGCACAGTTAACGATAGTGACAATGGAGGCATAACAAAGAGATCAGAGGGGTTTGTATGCTACGGTGGCAAAATGAACACAGATCATTCAAAATCAAAGTTCAGAATGAGTCATTTAAAGCAGGTAAGATAGAAAAAAGACACTAGTGCACTGTACTCCTTTGGTGGCTGGTTATTTCTTAGAGTGTTTGGGACTGGTGTATGTCTGTGTTTAGTCTGTGTGGTCTGTGTTTGTTCATTGTAGATTCCACTGTTGAGCGTTAGATTCCACTGTTGACAGTAAGTTTAAAGCTCTGTGTCAAAAAGTCCATCTGGGTGTTTAGTTCTGCGGCGCCCTCTGTGTCTCCTCAGTGGCTTCGAGGCTCGCTTTGGATCTGAGTGTCTCCTTCGGGTGTCACTTCTGTTGTTACTTAGGGTCATTTGTGCAAAAAAAATAAAGGGAATTTCCCCACTTTTAAACAGGGAAGGTGCCGCAAGCTGTAGAGCTGAGGATCAGGACATAATTATTAATATAAATCACTTCAACCTTTTACTCATAGGGATGAAATAGATAATGGAAAAGTAGATGGATATATTTTATGCCAAAGTTTAAAACCATTTTAAGAGCGATGGAGTTATAGCTGTTTTTGTCAAATTTACAAAATAACGTCATTTGGAGCATCATGAGATTTGGTAAAGGGATACTTTGCAGTTTGGCTTGCTTTTAGCACCCCCTATGGTGTCAGGTAGTTAAGCCAAAATTGAAACTTATCTCCTCACTGTGCGCTCGCCTTTTTAACAACATAGAGTGACAATGTGTAGTTTTTACCATTAATGTCTGGAAATATCCATCAAAATGTTGTAGTAAATGACTTAAAAGATGCCCAGTTGTTGAAAAATATTGGCAGTTTCATAACATATACCCATAAAAATCTGTTCTAAAATACATGGAGTGGGTCTCAGTCTCTGGGCAATGCCATATTGGATGCCATGTTTCCTTCTAGGAAGTCTGTGAGGACAAAATGCATTTACTGATTTGTAACAAATGGTTACAAAACTTTCACCATTAATAAACATTGTTGTTTTACACGTTTACCTCTTCACTCGTTGCCATTGGTGAAAGAGAATCTGTTCTTGTTATTTTGCTGGAGGTTGCACTCCCAGGAATTTTTGACCCTAATGGCCATCTGTTGGTAAGGTCTTGTTTGAACACAAAAATAATGCTCGCTTGCCGTGATTTAGGTATGTACTGCACTCTATCGCCAGGGAAAGTACACACTGTCACTTTAGTCTAACTGCTGAAATGTCTACTCAGCCTTCATTAGTGTCTACAGAAGTGATTCATCCCTAAATCAAACAATGAAGCTGTGTTCATGATCTAAAACATGCAGGAAATGTGCTGGAAGCAGACACCAGCACTAGCCTGTCAGCTCCACTTTACCAAGTCCAACAGGAGGCGACCCACCACTCTGAAGTTGCAAGTGTGAAATTCCCTGTGGCCAGGAAATGACATTTCATTAACCATGTAAAAGGCCATTTTAGCACATACTGGCTAAAGAAAATTATTAGAAAATATGAAAAACAGTTGCAAAGTATGTCTTAAAGACTCAGATACTCTGTAGTGCACACCATTTTTGTGTTTCAGTCATCTAGAATGGGGTTGCCTCCAAATACTAATCAGTTGAAGATACAAAACCACTGGTTATTTTCTGTGGTGCATAAGATACTTTGCTGACAGAGTTGACTATGATAATTATTGGAAAAGATTTTATTGAAGTTACATTATGGCTTGTGCTCTGAATGTGTTGG
>NC_091756.1:33191340-33236340 GCF_043380555.1 Nothobranchius furzeri
TCTTAAAATGACAGAGTCTTCACTAGTACCATGCAGACGCACACCTATCTGGAATAATCCTGATATTTTGCAAAAAATAAAATGATGAACCTTCCGGACTGGAAAAACAAAGGAATCCTATACCTGGAACACATATATGAAGGATTGGACTTCATCCCATTTAATAGAATAGTCTCCCAATTTGGAATGGATAAGAATTGCTTTTTAGAATACCACCAAATTAAATCTGTAGTAAAACAAAAATTTAAGCTCAATAAAATAGAATTACAAACACCACCAAGGGTATTAGACTTCTAAAATCTCAAACCCCCCAAACTACTGTCTAAAGCAGTGGTTCCTAACCTGAGGGTCCCGACCCCCACAAGGGGGCGCCAAAGCCTCTCAGTGGGTTGCCAGGACCTCTCCACTTTAAGGGGTCAAAACTTAATTTATTACTTGTTTATAGCCTACATTTTGCTCACATTTCTTCTTCATGAGTGAAAAGTTTACTGAAATTAAGACAGGAAATAATTAGTACAGAAAAAGTAAAACACTTTTAAGAACTTTTCCCTCAGCTCTCTGTTTTATTTTCAAGTGTCAAAAGTTCATTAAAGATAGGACTGGTTGATTAATCACAGCCTTTACAGTAAATAATCTAGTATAAATAGTAATATACACATTTAAGTACATTTTGCTCAGTGTATTTTTTATGTGTCAAACGTTTATTGAAAGGAATGATTGATTTGTCAGTGTTTACAAGAAAGAATGTGTTCAGAAAAGTAATACAAACTGTCAAGCACATTATGCTCTGTTTGGTTTTGTTAATGACTTTGTTCTGTACTGGAGCCTACTATTACTGTTATCTATTGAATCAAAGCATATTAAAATGTGCTTGAACAATTTTATCATTTCTTAATAATGTTTGTACTGGAAGAGAGAATGGGAGGGGGTCGTCAAAAATTTTACTGGTAAAAAATGGGGTCCCTTGGGAAAAAGGTTGGGAACCACTGGTCTAAAGTATATAAGACACTGTCCAAAATAGACGATAGAATAGTAATCCTTATTGAAAAATGGGAAGTGGATCTATCAGTCAGCTTTGACCAGAACTTCTGGTCCCAAACTTATTTAAAAACTTTTAAAATGATCAGACACTCCGATTTACACTTAATTCAGTACAAAATTCTACACAGAGTACACTATACAGGTCATCGGATGTTCAAGATGGGGTTTGTGTCATCTGACACCTGTACACACTGCACAAACAACGTTCCTGACAATTACATTCATGCACTGTGGTCCTGTCCACCTGTCCAGGAATTTTGGGGTAGAGTGTGTGAAGACCTGTAAAAGTCTCTGAAATGTCAAATCCCAACCACCCCATCTCTTTGTTTACTGGGAAACCTGGACGATGTCCCGATTGAAACATCTGTGGTTCACATGGTTCTGACTGCCATATGCAATGCTAAGAAAACTATCTTCTTGAATTGGGAAAATAGAGAAACTCTGCATTAACCAGTATAGAAATCTTTTGTTAGATCACATTACACTTGATATAGCCTCTGCTTCCACTTCAGATCAATCTCTCTGGGCTCCTTTGATCGGTTCCATCACATAGCGAGGGTGGGGGGCCGTTGATGTTGTCCTGCGGGATGGTGTGGGTGGGTGGGGGTGGGGGGGGTGGGGGGTGGGGGGTCTGAGTTTGGAGTATCCGGATGTTCCCTGGAGGTGGTTTCACTGGGGGTGTCTGGGACTGGGGGGCCGTTGCCCCCCTCTGGAGGTGCTTGGGTTGCCTCGGGGGGTGGACTACTGACGGTTGTGAGTGGGGCCCCTTGGGGATCTTGGCGGCAAACATGGGTCACTGCCTGGCAGCTGCATTGCCCCTGGGCGGGTCTGGGTGGGGGCCTGGGGGCTCGGGGTTTGGGGGTGGCCAACCCCGAGTGGGGATCTGGGCGGGGCCTTGGGGGTCGGGTCCTGACGTATGCTGCCGGGAAGAAGGCAGGAACATGCAGCAGTGCCTGGCCCAGGTTCGGGGGCCTCAGGTAGACCTTGGCTCCTCTGCCGTTCCATCACAGGGGAGGGGGAGGTCCAGGAGGGGGAGGACCCAACCTTACCTGGATGTCCCATGTCTTATATACTCTGGAAGTTGTGCAAATGCAGGGATGGGCATAGATATTCTGCTGGGGTGGGGCTGGGTTGGTGCCCTCGGACTCCGTGAGGCTCTGTAATGCTGATGATTTGGGCCCTGGCAGGATGGGCTGGGGTCTCCATGCCCTGGGTGGCAGTTTGACGACAGAGGTGCCTTTTGGGGCCAGTAGGGGAGCTGACTGCCTGGAAGGCTAAGCCCAACCAGCCATTCCGCCCCATCCACGCATATTTCTCTCCTCCTGCTCCCTCAAATCATCACACAAACATACACATAAGACCTTGGGTGGTGGACAAGTCAGGGAGTGCGGGTATGGACCCCAATTCCGCATTCCTGTGGCAACCTGCCCCCCAATTTTATTTGCACCTTATACACTTCCACTGACGACATTCCACACAAACACACACTTAGGGCCTTGGGAGTGAGCACATTCAACGGCATTTGGCAGGGGGATATCTCAGCCTCCTCCCGGGTGCCGGTGCCCACTTCTAATTTTAAACCGCACTTAGACACCGAGGGCTGAGGGTGTAAGTGGGGTGGTGCGGTGGCATCAGCTGGCATAGGCCGGATGATGCCTGCACTGCCCACTCACCACAGCCATGGAAAACACCTCATGATCACACAACACTATATTGGAGCAGGCGGAGCGAGACTAGGGGTCTTAGCCACCTCTGTTGTTGCTTGGCTTCCTGGGGCTGGAGGCTAGGAGGGAGATCTGGCCGTCTGGTTGGGGTCTGGGGTGGTGGATTGCTGTGTTCAGCGTTGGGCGGGGGAGCCTGCTCATCAGCACCCCAGCAGAAAGGGTCAAACTCTGGTTACCGGTGATGGTTGTACCCAATGTGCAGCAGTACCGGGGCCAGAGTGAATAGGGTGTGTATGGGGAGCATGAGTGGGTGTCCGGCGTGCATTTTTGTAAGTCTTGGGTTGTATGTGCATGTGTGAGCATGAGGGAGGGAGTGTGTGACTGTGTTTGTGTATGACTGTATATGTCAGGTGGGGGCCTTTGACTCCTCCTCTCTCCTGGAACTTCTTTTGATTATATAGATCTTCGTCCCCCCTCCCCCTGCCACACCTAGTGTGAGGGGTTGTGCCTTGGTCTGCCTGAGTGTTCATGGCAACCGGGTCTGGGGGTTTAAGATTTTGGCATCTGCCTGATAGATCCCGGTGGCTGCCTGGTGGGGTATGGGTCCCTGGGCTCTGCTGGGTCCCCGGCGGGAGGTGGTCTCCCCTGGGTCCCGGGTCGCTGGGTCCCGGGCTCGGCCGGCTAGGGGGTGGGAGGCTGCGGGCGGGCCTGTGGGCTTGCCACTGATGTCTCCCGGACTCTGCCGGCTGCTGGTTGTGGCCCCCCGGGGCGATCCTCTGTGCCTATCGAGGGGGGCGGGGGCCTTTCTGGTTGCAGTCTCCTTGGGGTTCCTGTGTTCTGGGGCAGCGCCTGGATCTCTGAGACTTGAAGCTCCCCCCGTTTCCTGCACATCTTTGGGGGTCAGATCTGTGGTCCCTCACACTCTCTGTTGGACGCTCCTATAGAAAAACCTTACATAAACAAGCGCGTGTACACACACAGGTGCTCACATGGTGCTCTCAAAAGTATGGGCTTGGGCACGTTAAACACAGGTCTTAAGACTATGATGGGCACTTAATGCACTGTGATTTATTATTGTGATTCTTTATTTAAGCAATGTTGATTATATATTTCTTCATCAAGTTGACGCAGTGATAGCTTGATCTTGTTGTATCGTTGTTGTGTCCCATTTTTTTTTTGCCCTTTGGCTTTTTTTTGTTTTTTTTCTGCAGGTCTAGAAGCAGACTCTTGTTCATTATAGTTTATTTTTGTTGAACCTCCCCCCCCTCCTCTCTCCCCACCTTTTCTTTTCCTTTCTCTTTCACCTCTGTCTCCGTGTCTGTTCGGAATTACAAAGCATTCAAAAACAATTACAATAAAGTTTTAAGTATCAGGCGTGACATTAAAAGCTGACGCTTTGATGCTCCACCTGAGAGTAAATCTGTAAGGCTTGTTACCAGCATTCAGACATCAATTCTGTTTGCTTCACAGCCAGACAGGACACGGTAAAAAAAAAAAATCCATCAAGTGGTTCACAAGATATTTTCCAAACTGTCAGAGACAGACACTCACGCACGCACGCACGCACGCACGCACACATACACACACACACACACACACACACACACACACACACACTTCACATGAAGTTGGGATTGCTTACAACTCATTAAAGTGGTTTTGTCATACTAAGAATCACAAAAGGATTTATAAAGTGAATATGAAGTTGCCTTGGATGATTTGTTTCATTGTCTTTGTCAGGCATTGTGTCTATGGTAACCACACACACTGTGAACTCGAGCGTGACCATGTCAATGAGCACCAGAATCAATTATTTTAAAGTTCAAGGCAGAATCTGTTGCATCTGTGATGTTGATCCTCCTCGGATGGAGTTTGATTAATAGATGCTTCACAAAACTTTGGAAAGCTTTGAATTTTCCCATGTGTTGTTGTTCACCCCATTACTTTCAGACAAGCACAAACATACACACACATGCACGTATGCACACGCACACAAACAGCCCAGTGAAATTTTTGGGTTTCGGATATAAAAGCAAAATCAAAGACCAAACTTCAGTAAACACTACTTTCCAGTCAAGTGTTTTTAATTTAATGACACCTTTATAAGACGTCTGGTTCAACTCTTGAAAATGTGTGTGTGTGTGTGTGTGTGTGTGTGTGTGTGTGTGTGTGAGTGCGTGCTGCAAACACAAACATCCCAGGAGCCTTACTGACGAGTTCTAATCATTAACAGAGGAAGGCAGCAACAGCTCACAGCTCACAGGAAATAAAAATTGCTTACAAAGATGACTAATATTGCATCATGATTACTACCCCATCAGTGCCTTTAATGTGTTTTCACTGCAAGGCACATAAGGTTGGAAAAAACTCATTATTGCTTAGTCTTAAGTAGTGGCAGCTAGAACTTTTGCTTGTTTCATGATGTTAAAGGAAGTTCTAGAGCTTATGTACTCACAGTGGGGGCTTTCCTTTGCCCCAGCTCTCAGCAGAAGCTTAGCCATGGGCACATTGTTGGTCATGATGGCTATATCAAGAGGGAGAAGACCTTCGCTGTTTGGAGTATTCAGGTCCAGCTCTTCAAGGCTGTACTGGGATAGAAGCAACTGGACCAAGTCCAATTCTTGGTGTTCAACGGCCTCAAACAATGCTTCATTACTCTGGAACTGGAACACAAAGAAATCCTAAAACACTCTGAATGATTTTAAAGAACTTTACATTAGTCAGTATTGTTACCACAGCTGGTTATCTAGTGGGTTGACTTTTTACATCCAAATTTTCTTGGACTTATTATATTTTCCTCCTTGCTCGCTCTTCTGACTTACAATGGTGGTTTTACGCAGCCTCTCCTTGTCCCCTCCCCGTCCTGACACCACACTGTCCTCCAGAGAAGGGGGATTGGTGCCCACGCGGAACTTTCCAGACAAATTGCGGTACAGCCGGCGAGCCGCACTTGGTGAGGACAGGCTAGTTGACTTGCGGGCTAAGGCCGGCTGGTGGGCTTGGTCGCCTCTCATGGGCTGTGTCATCTTGGCAGAGTCAGCCCTGCAAGAAACATGGAAGAGTGAGAAACATGAGCGATGGATGAAAGGACTGGAATCTGGCCCGAGACCCTGCGGTATAATGGAGGGAGAGGGAAAAATAAGTTAGAGGACCATTTCATGTCTATTTTAGGACTTTACATTTTTAGAAAAGATTGAGTCTTATTGCTTCAGTGAAAGAGTCCCCCACTTCCATCCCATCCAAACACAAAGTCAACAAAGCTGCTCTGTTTCTTCTTGAAACATACAAGTTAATCTTAACCAAGGAACAAAAAACCCACGAGCCACACAAGACATGTGTGTATTATGTCGGAGAGCAGGTTAAAGACTTAGGAGTTTAATGGTATTCACTGATGGTAGTGTCCAACACAGAGGCTGGCTGTCAACAGTGTTTTTGGCCCAGTAAAACAAACCCGTTTCCAATTGCTTCAGAGGGTTAGGGTTAGGATCCCAAACATAGATTAGCCATTTCATCCTAATAAAAAGTAGTCAATATCCTCAGTTTTTGTGTTTTCATCTCATATATAAATAAAAAAAACAACCAAAAAACACAAGGAAAAATGGAATATGAAGTGGCCCACGCATGAAAGGAGCACCAAACACCAAGGATTTATGCCTCAGTGAAAAATTCTACCATTCTACCAGACTGATGCCATTTTTAGATCATATGCAAATAGTTTCATTCACCAAATTTGCCTTGTCATTATTTTACCATTGTTGCTCAGCAAGAAATTCTTCTTCTGCCAAAAGATAATCCTGCTGATGAAACAGAGCATCTTGTTCTGCTATGACAACTATGTTGAACCACAAGTCTGGTGCAAGTGCTCAAACACACTCTACTGCTGAAGGAAATGTCAGCAGGTTTCTACAGGCGACAATGACAAACTCCTTGTTGGGTCTCACAAAAGAGAACTTCAGAGATAAATAAATTCCTTGAGGAGGTGTTTTCAACACATCCAGCTGTGGATTTCTACCAGCTCTCTTTCAAGCTTGTTTTTCCTCTAATCCATACTGTGCATTCAGATAATTTTTCTCTTTATTCTATTGCTACATAACTTTTATCCATTACCTCTTTTCTTTGCCATGTTCTTCGTCTTTTTTCCTCATTTAAACTTAACCCTCTGGAGGGAGGCGTTGCAGATTTGCAACAGTTAAAACCTGTCTACCTGGTTACTCCACATCTGTATTTCATGAGCATTTTTTAACTCAGAAGTACCCCTGAAGGACTTAGTTGTTCATCCTTTTATCAAAAGTTATTTTGAGCCTGAGAGAGTTAAATTGGGTTTGAATTGGATTACAATCAATCCGTCCATCAAACATTAGCATTCAGAGGGTGAAGTGAGCAAATAAAGACATCACTTTGGGTCGTCATGCCACGCCTAATAGCAGATTTGTCAAGGTGAGAACATCTGTAGGAAAAATGTTATTTATACACCCACTTTATACTCCCGCTTAGAGATGGATGTATGAGACCACATAAGCATGCATCTGCGCCCAAACCCTCCCCCATCAAACGTAGATTGTACAACAGCTGACATTGGCCTACACTGTAGACTTTAAATCAGATCCAAGCCACGGCAACAGGGCCTTTTTCACAGACCTGATACACCTAAAATACCCCCATCATTGTCCCTTCCCGCTCTGTTCCATCCATCTCCACTCCATCCCATAATAGAGGCCTTATTTTAGACATCCTCGTGTTCCCGGCTCGGCCTAACCTATTCCAGGGTTCCAGATAAAGCGTGGCAGGTATTTGGAATAATTTTTCCATGGGCCTGGCCCGGAAGATAAAACAAGAGATATATTTGTAATGCGTGTGCCGGTATCCCATTTCAAAGAGAAAGCCCACTGGAATGCAGCCCCTGGCTTATTGTTATTTGTCTGAGATGGAACAGATGACTTTTTTTCTGTCGACAGAATGGTGCCCCATCACTCTTTGACGACATTAGGCTGTGCATCATGGCGTATGTGTGTGCTTTCAAAGGGATGCTGTAACCTACACGTGAAGTTGGGGTGTCATTTGTCAATGACATAGGCCGTAATACTGAGAAAGATAAAAGAAAAAATATCAATCCAAAGACATACATTCAAAAAAGTCCAGCCTTTGTGATATTACTCCTCAAAGGTTGTCTTCCATCATGGCTGACTTCTCTCTTGTGCAGAGCAAGTTTATTTACACTTTTAGAATATAGAGACAGCTTTAATAATCACCATAAATTGAAAGAAAACAAATATTTCTACCAATGACCTTTGGGTTTCAGTTGAAGTCTAATACTAGTAGCGAAGCACAACAAATCAGCATCAATATTGGTATCGGCCGATGTTAGCAATTTTTAACATATCGGCCAGATAAGTAAAACTGGGCCGATATTAATAACTAATATTTTTTCAGTCTCGTTTCCATTAGTTTATCTTTTTAGAGGGTAAGGGGGTCATGATGTGCAATTGTTTAGTCATGTGACAGTGACTTTTGTATATTCTGTTTGTTAATGCTTTCATATCTGACATATTGTGTTGAAGTATGGGGAAGTACCAGCAAAATATTTACACATTAAACTTTTCTTTTACAGAAAAGAGCCATGAGAGTTATTAGTGGAAGTGGATATAGGGATCATACGGATCCCATGTTTTTACAACTAGACCTAATGACATTTGACAATTTAGTAGAATACCATTGATTAAAAGTTATGTACAAAGCACATTAAGGACGTTTACCAATAAATATTCAAAAGAGATTTGTAAAAAGAGAAAGTAATTATAAATTAAAAGGAATTGATATTGTTTAAAAACCCTAATTCCGAACAGTGATAATGGAAAGATGTATTTCGGTTAAACGTGTCTGTTTATGGATAAGTCTCGACAGTGAAATAAAACAATCTAAATCATTTTCTGTTGTTAAAAAAAGTGTCAAACGTATCTTGATGAAATGATAAGATCTTAAGTAGGCTGATAGACTTGTTTGTGTTGGGGGGTGGGGGTTAGTTGAACGACAGTTTTTGAGTTGAACAGCTAATGTCTGATTTGTAAAGGGGGCAGATAAGTTTTTGCTTCTTTCTGCTCCTTTTCAATTATGATTATTTGTGAACATGAATTGTTTTAATGTAAATTTTGTTTGATTGCATAAAATGAAATAAAAAATGGAAATGATAGTAATCAACTATGAAGTGTAAATGTGTGTGATGTGTGTGTGTATATAATAACATATTGCAAATTGCACTTGATGGAATCAATTGCAATTTGCAATATGCTTTTTGCGGATGATGTGGTCCTCCTAGCTTCATCCAGCTCTGACCTTCAGCTCTTGCTGGGTAGGTTCGCGGCCGAATGAGAAGCGGCTGGGATGAGGATCAGCACCTCCAAATCTGAGACCATGGTTCTTGACCGGAAAAGGGTGGCTTGCCAACTTCGGGTCGGGGGAGAGGTCCTACCTCAAGTGGGGGAGTTTAAGTATCTTGGGGTCTTGTTCACGAGTGAGGGTAGGAGGGATCGGGAGATCGACAGGCGGATTGGTTCGGCGTCTGCAGTGATGCGGACGCTGAGTCGATCTGACGTGGTGAAGAGGGAGCTGAGCCAGAAAGCCAGGCTCTCGATTTACCGGTCGATCTACGTCCCAATCGTCACCTATGGTCATGAGCTTTGGGAAATGACCAAAAGAACAAGATCACGGACACAAGCGGCCGAAATGAGTTTCCTCCGTAGGGTGGCCGGGCTCAGCCTTAGAGATAGGGTGAGGAGCTCGGACATTCGGGAGGGACTCGGAGTAGAACCGCTGCTCTTCTGGATCAAAAGAGCCGGTTGAGGTGGTTTGGGCATCTGGTCAGGATGCCTCCTGGACGCCTCCCCAGGGAGGTGTTTCGAGCATGTCCTGCTGGCAGGAGGCCCCCGGGTCGACCCAGAACACGTTGGAGAGGTTACATCTCCAATCTGGTCCGGGAACGTCTTGGGGTCCTGCCGGAGGAGCTGGTGGAGAAGGCCGGGGAGAGGACGGTCTGGAGCTCCCTAGTTGGGATGCTGCCCCTGCGACCCGGACCCGGATAAGCGGAGGAAGACGAGAGACAAGGGGGAATCAAAGCAAAAAAAAAAAAAATTATATGTATATATCTGATTGCATAATTTTCAGTCTATACAAAATTAGCCGACTTCAGAAGCGTCAATGTCAGTGTGTGTGTGTGTATATATATATGTATATTAGGGATGTGAATCTTAGAGCAACTCACGATTTGATTCGATTCCCATTCTTGGGGTGCCGATTCGATTCAGAATCGATTCTCGATTTAAATCGATTCACAATCAGTATTAACAAAGAGTGTCAGCTCCAGGATTAACTACTTTGTTGTACAAGTTAGTTAAAGCTATGGGACATTTTTATTTGACTTTAAACTGGTCATGCTCCAAAAATGCAAATTTACAATGTAAAATAAAGTTATTCTAAAACTGTAAACAGAAGCAATCTTTTGACCAAAAGGCAACATTTATTTTTGCTTACCTTGTAAATTATAACAAATCTGTAGTTACCTAACAGTAGCTTTGAAAGTAATACGGTCAAATACTTTTCAAGTATGTGTAGAAACAAGTTGCATGAGGAATCCTGAGTACTCATTTATCAACTTAGAAAATAAATATGAGAATATCTCAAATTTCTGAGTATGGAAAAAATTACAACAAGTGCCCTTTTATCAGCAGATTGAATAAATCATCTCAATTTATGGGACCACAAAAGTAAACGGAGTACTGGCTCTCTTAACAAAGATCAAAAAAGTACATCTCAAACCTGTAGCATGCCAAATATTTGAGTTCTTGGAATCAATCCTGAACCTTTGTGAATCGATTCTGAATCTTTATAAATAAGAATCCTGATTCAGACTTGAATCGATTCTTTTCAGCACCTCTAATATATATATACACACACACACACATACATACACATACATACACACACACACACACACACACACACACACACACACACACACACACACACACACACACACACACACACACACACACACACACACATATGCATCTGCAAATATCTGTTATCAGCCATAACAGTGATAGTAATATACAATGTGCAACGTTTGTCGCACTCACTATTCTAAGGTTTTCAAACATGTTGAGAAACAGGAAATCATTTTCTCTAAGGAAAAAATGAGTGTCTTTTAAGACTGTGGCTTCATCTTTGGCCCTTGATCAATCCCACATCAAACACACCCACAAACACTCCTAAGATGCAAACACACACACAGAATCCTTTGCTTTATTAGCTCTATCAGCATTTTCACTAAAGACTTTAAGCCCTAAGTTAGTGAGTCAGTTATAAACAAAAACACTCACATGCAGTCTAGACATTCAGTAACTGACTAAAAGTCAAGATGAGAAAGACCAATGCTCGAAAGCATATTTTACATAACTGCTGGTTCCAGCTCTGTGTAAATTGCACATTTGTGGGATTTTCTGCTAAAAAGCAGCCACAAGTCCTCATGACAACAGCTAATAACAGTACTATGGAAAACAACATTTCAGAGAAAGACTTCAGAACAGATCAGACTGGCAGCACCGAGGAAAATATTGTTTGGTCTGACAATTTTTTGGCTTTCCTTGAAGCTCATAAATTCCACAAACTTGTCTGTGTTAAAAACATGATAATTCACTTTCATGCACAGGAAAACATATACAGACGTGGGCAAAATGGTTGTTACCCTTTGGTCAATGAAAGACAAACCCACAATGGTCAGAAATAACCTGAATTTGACAAAAGTAATAAATAAAAAAAAGTCTTTGAAATTAAAACAATGAAAGTCAGACATTGCTTTTCAACCATGCTTCAACAAAATTATTTAAACAAATAAACTCACGGAACAGGCCTGCACAAAAAATGATGGTACCCCTAGAAAATACTGAAAATGTGACCAAAGGGACATGTTAATTTAATGTGTGTCCACTAATTAGCTTCACAGGTGTCTACAATCTTGTCAGTCAGTGGGCCTATAGGTAGGGCTCCAGGTAGTCACTGTATTGTTTGGTGACATGGTGTGTACTATATTCAACATGGACCAGAAGAAGTAAACTAAAGAGTTGCATCAGGAGATTAGGAAGAAAACTATAGAAAAGCATGTTAAAGGTAAATGCTACAAGACCATCTCCAAGCAGCTAGATATTCCTGTGACTACAGTTTAACATATTATTCAGAATTTTCAGATCCATGGGACTGCAGCCAACCTCCCTGGACGTGGCCACAGGATGAAAATTGATAACAAATCAAAAGCCCTTTTAATAAGACACACCGTACCGGGAAAAATCGGCGTAATATTACCGCAACTGTGTGTCTTATAAACGCCCCATGCCGACATGGCATTGCATGAATTTTGCGGCATTCGTTCCGCCTTGCCTGGTAGTAATATTACGGTAATGGTCATTCTTATAAATTATGAATTTCAGCAGCATTATCACATGTACTGCTTTGTGCGCACACAGAACAACCTCCAGCTAAACGACAAGTACACCTGACTCCACTTCATCACTGGAAATGAGTGAAGAGGTAAATGTGTAAAACAACGCTTATGAACGGCAAAAGTTTTGTAACCGTTTGTTACAAATCAGTAAATGTGTTTTGTCCTCATGGGCTCCTGTAGAAGAAAACATGGTGTCAAATATGGCATCGCCCAGAGACTTAGGGTGTTTCTCAATGCCAAGGAACCTTGCCTTGATATCTTGGCCCTGCCCCGGTTGCCTAGGAGATACGTCATCAGGAGCCGCCAAGACGTGTTCCAATGTTCATGTTCTACCAAGGCGTGTGTTCTCCGTTTGTTAGCCATTTAGGTAGCTGAGCAAGGATACACGGGAGGTGTCTTGTAGCCTAGCCTTGGTCAAAAACTACCCACAATACACCGCAGTATTTTCAAAATGACGGCAGATCAGAAGCCGGCAGCAACTTCGGGGACAATTTTAAAGTTTAAAAGTAAGTCAGCTAATTTAAAATGTTGTTTTTAGATCCAAAGAAGTTATCTATTGTTGGTTAGTTGCTTAGTAGTTGCTTAGTAGTTGCCGTGATGCGTCTGTTCCATTTAACTGTTTTCTTTGACCAAGGAAGGACAGTGTCTGGCCTCGCAAGACATCGCCTCGCAAGGCAAGGCGCCCTGACATTGAGAAACACCCTTAGACCCACTTCCATGTATTTTAGACCCAGTTTATATTGTTATTTATTATGAAGCCGCCAATATTTTTCAACAACTGGGCATCATTTCATTAATTTTCAACAACATTTTGATGGATATCCAGAGATTAATGGAAAAAACTACACACTGTCACTTTAAAGCTTGAGGCAAATACATATTCCTCAAACTATCCTTCTTCCAAAATTCCCTGCTTTGTCAGACTTTTGCTCCAACACCACCTAAACCACAACTCCATCACATGCCATCCTATGTGAGTGTTTCACAACCCCACCTCCAAACCACCCTTCACTCATGACCACTTCAGAAAGAAATCTCAGCAAGATGTAGAGGCCTGTGTCATGTTTATTAGACAAAGGGTTACTACAGTTTTTCTCAATTGCTAAAGCACAATTCCTGAAACCTTGCTCCCTTTTCTCAAAACATTAAACACAAAACCTCAGCTTCAAGCATGATTTACAAAACCTCTCATTCCTCTTGCAAAATCAAACTTCCGCCTCAAAACAGTTTTAGCTGTACTCAAAATCAAACACTACTCTTAAATCAATTTGTTTATGGTACCATATACAGCCTGCAGTCCATTGTGCTACAGTGTTCAATGACAGTGAAAAAAAATACAATAATAAAATGAAAAACATCAAAGGACTAAACATGTTATCAATGGGCTTCTTCTTGTCTGTGGGCTGGGTCAGGCCACAGCACTTAATCAACATCACATGCAATATTTTCCCTCCTGAGGCTCAAATTGGGTTGCACTCTAAAGCTGGGTGGACACTGTGTGACTTTTTCACTCGTAGCACTCAGCTTCAGCTCAAACTGTACGACTTCCTCGCAGGGCAGATCTCACGAGTCATGTGCTCACACTGTACGATCCAGTTCTCGGATGCGACCTGACTGCTCACACTGTACATCTGGTAGCAACACGTCGGACCTAAAAATATGCTAAAAATAGCAGTTTTTACACAACACGTCAGACTTTTTTGTCTTGCCTGTTGTCCTGCGGGAGTGCTGCAGGTGGACACAGGGATTTATGGGGTTGATCAGTTTAATTTGACATGAACACGACAAACACGCTTTCTTGACAATCTTTGTGAGTAAAAAAACATGTAGAAATAAAAATGAACAACGTGTGTTATTAGGGAAATCGCGGGCGAGCGGTGTTGATGCAGGATTGCGCATGCGCCGTGAGCGGTTCTGATACTTTTTGGGTTGCAGCTGCTCGCATCGCCACTTCAACAGTGCGATACCCTCACGAGGGACGTGCAAAATATCAAACACGCCAGAAGTCCGTGCGAGCTCACGATTGCTGATCGGTAGCTGGTCACGTGGTGTTAATCGCCTCTTGTAACCCCCTGTACACTACACGACGCTCAGCGCAAAACTCGCCCCAATCTTGTGGATTCTCGCACAAGTGGAAAATCGGCTCAAAAAAGTGAAAAAGTCGCACAGTGCCTGCCCGGCTTTAGTCCTGCTTCCCTCATTGTCAGCCCATGGACAACAACATGGTCTATGATTGTTGCTCAGATTTCATTGGATATTTCCACTCTTTGTCTTGCTCTTCTTTTTCCTCTTCATCCCCCTCTTTCTCTTTCTTGCCCTCCTCCTCATCCGCCACCTCGCATATGCACCCGTCCCTGTCCTCTCACATGAATTCTTCTATCCATTGTTACACTTTCTCATTCCCACCTTCAACAACCTGTTTGCTCTCTGAACTTGCTTATATTGGTTGTCACATCATTTGAAACAAGTGAAATCTATTTTGACTGATTGTGTTCAATCAATGACATTTGTGCTCTTGTTATGGGTAAATGTGTGCCACTTGTGCTTACCGTTATGAACGACGTGTACATTAGAGTGCAGAATGTGTTTTAAGAATGAGAATGTGTTTAGCGTTTTGCTAAACCGTGTGAAATGGTTGAAGGTTTTGACAACAGGCTCAACAGTTAGCTTAATGAGTTCAAGCAACTGCGAACTTTCTTCAGTCAATGGATTTTAATATCATAGCAATTGACAAAAACTGTTATGTTAGCTGACTTGTATTATAACAGATGAGTCTTCTAGATAAATAAAGCAGAGGAGAAAGAGAAAAAGAAGGCAGCATACAAAGAGAAAGAGGCGCATCATGACAGTGAAAATGAAGACAATCACACAGACTCGCTCGCTTCAGCACACACTTGCACACAAGTGAAAGACACACATATACAAAGTACGCTAGCTACTCTAAATGTGGCTTGTAGAAGGAAATTCTGAAATCTGAGTCTTGGCACCAGACAGGCTGGAAGCAGCCGGGCTGCTGGATGCAAAGAGAGAGAGGCTGACAGAGAAAGGGGGCTGATGGCAGGGGAGAAAGGGAGAGAGAGTGAGAGAGGGGGCAGTGTTGCAAGAATTGCTTTGGCTCTTATCAGCTTAAAAGCAACATGAGGCCACAGCAACATTGTGACCTGCTGTTTCTCATGCATGCAACAGATGAAGACGTTCATGTTTGAATATCGGAAATAAAAGCTTTCTATATGTGCAACTAAGTTCATGTTATGTTTTACCCTGCAGAAAGGCTCTTTTTTACAACATTTGATGGATGAGAAAATTCCATTCTGGTGTGTGCATACATTTGGTTTTGGTAGCCAACTTTGACAGATGGTCATTGAAGTATCAAAAACATTAATGGATTCATTTTTAAAATCAAAATTTGAAAAAGGGACCCTCACTTGTATTCACTGTCCTAAATGAATTTGGATGAACTAAAGCAATAAATATAAATAAACATTTAAGTCCACCCATCACCTAGTCCAGTAAAACACAAATTTTGTTTTTCACATTTACCTTAAAACTATTTATTCTAACATTATAAACAGAAAATCCCATGTGTAAGCCTGACAACGTGTTCAGGGGAAGAGCCAATATTTTGTGGGTTTTAGTGCAGCCTGCAAATATCTGGGCTACTTTTCCACGTTTTAGCTACTTAGATTAGTAACAAACACTCAAATGTCTGCGTTTGAGTCATCACAGTTCATTTTAAATTACTGCGCAAAGATCGCGTTTTAAAAGATTCATTTTCACAGTATCTCATTAGAAAATTATACTGAAAATAATCAATAATCAATTTCCCTCTGGGATTAATTAAGTATTTTTGAATTGAATTGAAAACAAACTGCTGAAATCCTTAAAGGTGTGGAACACTGAAAAACAATTTTTATTGATTATTTCTGATTATAATCAGTTACTTTGACTTTTCATGCAGGCTGATCATAAAAATAGTCTCTTACACCTATCTATGGTATTAGCTTCTGATAGAAAATAGACTAGGATTAGAAAATACTGATAGATCTACGTCACACTGTCACTTAACATTCATGGACTCACCCATCTTGACTCACAACAGGGAAGGCTATTGTTGTTTAAGCGTCCAGGAAACAGCAGAGAACGTCTTGACTAGTTGAAGCAAACCATTAGCATTAGCAACTCCGCCACATGCCAAAACTCCTCCAGGCTTATGTTATTTGTGGAGATAAAACATCAACATTGCAGAGTAAACAGAGTCATTATTAGAGACCCATTTATGTTAGCCAATCAGAGGTGAAATGTCCAACTATCAGGAAGTAAGACTCCAAATCCTGCCTTCTGAAGCTCTCCTCTGATCTGGAAATCTTCTAGATCCTGAAACAGGCCCACCAGAAATGTTTCTACCTAGAGTACAACTTACATGTCATTCATTCCTACTAAAGACCACTGCAAATGCAGTGATTAAATAAGTGAACCACCCCTTTAAATTAGAAATGGAGTGAAATCTGGGTTAATAGGTTAAAACTGGAAAAAGCACATTCAAATTCTGGTTTTGAGATCTGACAAATCTTCCCAATTCCACAGATCTGCAGATACAATTTAGGCAGATTCCACAAAGAACCATAAGTAAGAGATCAAAAATGTTTTTTTTTCTTTAGATTTTCCAGTTAAAGTGAAATTTCTGATTTTGTAAGTGAAGTTTTCACATTAAAGACCTGATTATTGCAAGTGCGATGTTGCACTTCCCAATGGCAAGTGGGCAATGGAAAACGTCCCAGTTTTTTATTGCTGTTTGGCAATGTTTCACTCACAAATAAGAACATCTAATTTTGAGTT
The DNA here is from genome assembly GCF_043380555.1 of Nothobranchius furzeri. Taxonomy (NCBI): domain Eukaryota; kingdom Metazoa; phylum Chordata; class Actinopteri; order Cyprinodontiformes; family Nothobranchiidae; genus Nothobranchius; species Nothobranchius furzeri. The sequence goes on from NC_091756.1 coordinate 33,208,372, forward strand.
TCAGTCAGGATGGCAAAACTGGACAACCGTGGTAAATTCCAATCCCCTGCTGATTTTTTGGTGAAGCAGAGAAATGTAATGGGAAATGAAATATCTGAGTTATGCACTGCAGTTAGCATAAACATATAAAAAAGTGGACCTGCTGATGAGCTTGTAATTTTTTATACGCAATTATTTCAGGGATTCAATGGGAAACAGAGCTAAAATGGACATGAATTAGGAGAAAAAAAACTACATTTTCAGCGATTACCATCAGCTTTATGGCATGTGGAGGACACTTTACCAGTTTAATAGCTGTTTGTCCATTTTTGTGGCTTGAACTTCTTTTCATTGGTTTATTTCTGTGGCTTAACAGGTATGTGTGCTCAGTGATGATGGATGTCTTGGTTTTCAGGTTGTGTTTGCTGATAAAGTGTGTGATTAGACATCTTGTAGGAGGAACTGAACATTTTGTGGAAAAAACGCTGATCCTGATATTTTCTCATGAATGACAACTTTTTTGGGGGGGACATTTTATCTTGTTCGCTAATTCTCCCTCTCTTTAGCTCCCCCTTGGGAGAACGGCAGAGAAAGAGTGTATGTTTAACCTTTGAAACTGGCCTGCTGTGCTGAGCAAGGCCTGCCACCTGTTGGCTCTGTGTGTGCGCATGTGTTGTGTGTGTGTGTGTGTGTGTGTGTGTGTGTGTGTGTGTGTGTGTGTGTGTGTGTGTGTGTGTGTGTGTGTGTGTGTGTGTGTGTGTGTGTGTGCAGAGGTAAATCTTGCCAATTTTGATGAGCAGAAACAACAGTGGAGTCACCATGGGGATGAGATGGTGAGCAGTGGCCAAGTATCACTGGGGGTGCACTTCCAAGGTGGGATCACCCAAACACAAACATATTCACAACCCCTCCTCTGTTGGAGGCTCAGTGACACTGTGTCTCCCACGGTGATCGTGGATCCAGCCTGGGTGGCTCCAGTCCTTGTGTGTGTGTGCGTGTGTGTGTGTGTGTGTGTGTGTGTGTGTGTGTGTGTGTGTGTGTGTCACACCAACGGGGTCCCTGCTTGGGCCACCATATGTCACCCACCCAGCCAGGCAGAGGAGAAGGGTGGGGGCGACCCCTGGCAACTAAAGCCACCAGTTGGCTCATTCTCTCAGTCACACGCCGTCCGGGCGCCATGTTTAAAGTCCCACAGCTATTTATCTGTGATATGGACATGAGTGAGGTCGTTAAACGGGTGGGTGGGAGACGATTCTTCTAAATGTGACGGATGCTTGTTACAAATGATAATATATTAGCTCACACACCAGCCAGCTCAACCCTGGATGATAGATACATGATGGAAAATAAAATCATATGTGAATAAACACAATGGAAAAAAAGTTCATTTTTCTGGAAGGATTAAACTTAAAATCAACACCAAGATTTCTGTGTAGTCCAAAGGGAAGTTGTAGAACTTGTTTAGACTGAATTTACTCATTTATACTTTAATCAGGGGATGGAATTAATACTCCACAAATGGCTGAAGGGATTGTTTGTGGTCAAAGATCAAAATTAGAAAAAATTTTCTGGCGTGTATGGTTAGAAGACTTATCTAAATATGGGCTGCGCAGTGGCACAGTGGTTAGAGCTGTTGCCTTGTAGCGAGAAGGTCCTGTGTTCGCTTCCGGGCCTGGGATCTTTCTGCATGGAGTTTGCATGTTCTCCCTGTGTCTTCTCCCGTGGGTTCTCTCCGGGTACTCCGGCTTCCTCCCACAGTCCAAAAACATGACTGTTAGGTTGACTGGTCTGTCTAAATTGTCCTTAGGTGTGAGTGTGTGTGTGTGTGTGTGTGTGTGTGTGTGTGTGTGTGTGTGTGTGTGTGTGTGTGTGTGTGTGTGTGTGTGTGTGTGTGTGTGTGTGTGTGTGATTGTTTGTCCTGTGTGTCTCTGTGTTGCCCTGCGATGGACTGGCTCTCTGTCCAGGGTGTACCCCACCTGATTGCCCATTGACCGCTGGGGATAGGCACCAGCCCCCCCGCGCGACCCTACATGGACAAGCGGGTTCAGAAGATGGATGGATGGATGGATGGATGGATGGATGGATGGATGGATGGACTTATCCGAATAGTTTTATCTCATTTCAGTAAAAACAAGTAGAAATCATAAATTGGATTAAAAAAAAGATAAATAAATGAATAAAAAATGATTATGCCCATGCTTCTTTGAGCCTAGCTGGGGGTTTTGTGTGACATTTATGATGATGATCTGATGAGCACTGATTTAAATAATAACACCTCAATCAAAACGTGGAGTGAAAACAAAATTCAAAGATTGTGATGCATGAGATAAGCAGGAGTAGAGAGCGAGAGAAAAAAACAACGTTTGTTTAGAAAAATATCACAAGAAGATCGTCCATGTTTGGCCACTTAAAACCAATAAATATGTTTAAAAAAAGTGTTCAAGAAAAATGTGTTTGAGAACAGAAAAAGCTAAGGCTTTTAAACCACTGATGGAGTAAATGATAAATGATAAATGACCCGCACTAGTATAGCACCTCTCAGAGTAAGGACTCCAAAGCGCTTTACACTACAGTGTATCATTCATTCATTCACACACACATTCATACACTGATGGTGATGAGCTATGATGTAGCCACAGCTGCCCTGGGCGCACTGATATAGGTGAGGCTGCCAAGCACAGGTGCCACCGGTCCCTCCGACCACCACCAGCAGGCAAGTTGTGTCTTGCCCAAGGACACAACAGCAGAAGTCTCTGTCCGGTGCCGGGATCGAACCTGCAACCTTCCGATTACTGGACAACCCGCTCAACCTGTTGAGCTACTGCTGTCCCAGTAATTCTGAACATGCTGGTGTCAAAAATCATCCCAGCAGCCTAGATACAGAACTACTAGCTATAAGTTGCCATCTATCATGTCTACCATGGAAGATCGTTAGTGTTGTCTTGGTAACAGTATACACAACGCCATTCACTGCTGCCAACTTTACATGTGATAAGATTAGTCCAGTTGTTGTAAATGCATTGTTGATGGTCCACCTAAAAACCAAACAAAAACCTTTGAGGAATCTGCGTATTACTGTAGCGTTGGAGCAGAAAATGCTACCATACAACTGCTCCAGCAAACCCACAGTCACCTGGATAAAGATGGCAGCACTATGAGGACAATGTTCATTGATTCAGACTGATCTAACATGTATGAAACCCCCAGATGACCTAGCTGGACACCTCCACTATTACCTGGATTAATGACTAACTAACAAACAGACTAAAGGGTTGTGAGTCTGACCAGGATGTCAGTAGCAAAACAGGGGACTAAACTCTCACCACTCCTTTTTTACTCTATACTCCTCAGACTTTCACTAGTTATCTGCAGAAATATTCAGACAGGTCCATAATTGTGTGTATCAGAGATGGGCTTTTTTCTGGGACTGATCAGGGGCTTTTAGAGAAATACCTGCAAACTCGGAGAACGGCAATTTTCACCAAAAACCAACAAGTCTGCAGGTGTAGAGAAGTAAAACCCTAACTCTAAAAGAGGATGTTTCACAAGATGAAGAATGGATTGAACACCTCCAGCTACGAAGATCAACAGACCATAAAAACAGAGTGTATTATTGAATTCAATAGAATAAATAACCCCCTTGAGTATGTTTAGAGGATGGCTGAGGCTGAATGGGGGTTAGGGTTAGGGTTCGATCCTGGTCCATCTTTGTTCAGTATTAACAAACTATCAATAACAATTTTTTTTTCAAATATTATCAAATTACCAAAAAACCTTCATTTTAGCTCCTAGAACAGCTTGTTGTCGTCACTGTACTAATGTGTCTCACATTCCAGTATCAGTCTGTCATTTTCTAAAGAAATACAAACAAACTAAAAAGGCACATGTTAATAGAAGGGTGTAGCCCCACCGGTTCATGCTGGGTTTTTTATTAGGCCCGAGCAGCGAAAGCGCTGCGAAGGCCTCTTGTTTTTGCTCTGATGATTCTTTCTTTATTTACTATTCCGTGCGCGCTTTGAATGGCTTTTTGGGGACCTTAACATACCCCAAAACTCACAATATTTTGCACACTTGTCAGGCCTGGTGAAAAGTTTCATATTTTAAAGGTCCCAAAAAAATTGCTAAGAAAATGGCTGAACAGCGCCCCCTAGAAAGTGAAAAAAAACCCTCTCCATAAAGCTTAGTTTATCGTACAGTTATGAAATTTGGTACACTTGTAGTACTCAACAGTCCGCACAGAAAAGTCTCTTGCAAGCATGGTCAATATCAAACAGGAAGTCGGCCATTTTGGGTTGAAATGGCGATTTTTTGCCGTTTTTGCCGTTTTTAGGGTCCGTTTCTGATTGAATTGCTCGATCATTTTTTGCACGATCGTCTCAAAAATTAAGGAAAATTGCTCAGTCGGGATGGGCAAACAAAATGAGACAAGGATTCTGAGTTTTCGTATATGTTGAAGGGGCGGGGCCAGGCCTCAGTTTGACTACTCGCCAAAAATATTTAAATTGCTATAACTTCATAACTGAATGGAATAGAGTTACCAAACTTTCTGTGGTCATTTGTCATCCACCCACAAAGTAAATTGAATGGTCGGATGATGACATCACACAAGCCCCGCCCCCTCAGGACCAAAAAGATCAAGTTTTACTGTGAAAGGTCCCAAATTGCCCCATTTTACTTAATCACCACGAATTTGTAGCTGGTAACTCAAGACAAGTGGGGGTTGCTTGGTGTCACTTTATGGGAGTTCTCGGCAGAGGGCGGGGCTGTGGCAGTGCGGCGAAGTCAGGCGTACCGCCGTGGCCTTACGTTTGCCTTCCATTTCGTCATTTCTAAAGATATCTTCACGAAACTTCTTGTGAGTGATCCTAGTCCGGCCCCCCAAAAGATCGGATGTGAACATCCGGTGGGCGTGGCCTAATTTCTGAAATAGCGCCCCCTAAGAACCATTAAAACTGTCAGCCCCAAGCCATGCTTTGACTGAGTATTACGAAATTTGGTACACTAATGTGGTGTCCCAGGACCTACAAAAAAGTCTCTTGGAGCCAAGTGCAAAGTCACACAGGAAGTCGGCCATTTTGGTCCAAGTGCGCGATTTAGTGGTTTTCGCACACGTTGTTTGGAGAGTGATGCTCCGTCACCCTTTTCACCAATCTCCTTCAAACTTCTGCTATATACTCTTAAGTCATACGGGAAAAAATTCAACCGTCGGATTTTTCAAAAGTTGAAAGGTGTGGGCGTGGCTAAGCCTCAAACTTTGACCTGTCGCCACACCACTCTTTTTTTCACAGCTCCCTACTGGACTCCTTTTACCCAATCAGCAGGAATCTCAGGCAAATAGCAGTAGACAACGTGAGGTCACTTGGTATCCAGTACTGGCAGGTTTCAAAAAAAGGCGGTGCTTTGGGAGCATGGCGAAAATCGCCATCACGCCATGGAAATACGTTTGCCTCTCATTTCTTCAGTTATCGTGATATCGCTACGAAACTTCTGGTGAGTGATCCTAGTCTGACCCCCAAGAGACATAGACAGTTGAAATATGTGGGCGTGGCCTAATTTCTGAAATAGCGCCCCCTAGGACCATTTAAACTAATAGCCCCAAGCCATGCTTTCACTGAGAATTACGAAATTTGGTACACTAATGTGGTGTCTCAGGACCTACAAAAAAGTCTCTTGGAGCAAGGCACAAAGTCACACAGGAAGTCGGCCATTTTGGTCCAAGTACGCGATTTAGTGGTTTTCGTACAAGTTGTTTGGAGAGTGATGCTCCGTCGCCCTTTTCAACAATCGCTTTCAAACTTCTGCTATATACTCTTAAGACATAGGGGAAAAAATTCAACCGTTGGATTTTTCAAAAGTTGAAAGGTGTGGGCGTGGCTAATCCTCAAACTTTGACCTTTCGCCACATCCACTCTTATTTTCAAAGCTCCCTATTGGACTCCTTTTACCCAATCACCAGGAATCTCTGGCAAATAGCAGTAGACAACTTGAGATCACTTGGTATCCAGTACTGGCAGGTTTCGAAAAAAGGTGGGGCTTCGGGAGCATGGCGAAAATCGCCATCACGCCATGGAAATACGTTTGCCTCTCATTTCTTCAGTTATCGTGATATTGCTACAAAACTTCTGGTGAGTGATCCTAGTCTGACCCCCAAGAGAAATACACAGCTGAAATTTGTGGGCATGGCCTATTTTCTTAAATAGCGCCCCCTAGAGCAATTAAAACTGTCAGCCCCAAGCCATGCTTTGACTGAGGATTACGAAATTCGGTACAATAATGTAGTGTCTCAGGACCTACAAAAAAGTCTCTTGGAGCCAAGCGCAAAGTCGCACCATTTTGGTCCAAGTACTCGATTTAGTGGTTTTCGCACACGTTGTTTGGAGAGGGATGCTCCATCGTCCTTTTCACCAATTGCCTTCAAACTTCTGCTATATACTCTTAAGACATAGAGGAAAAGATTCAACCGTTGGATTTTTCAAAAGTTGAAAGGTGTGGGCGTGGCTAAGCCTCAAACTTTAGCCTGTCGCCATTACATTACTTGACTTAATAACTCCCAAGTGCATGATCAGATCTATTTCAAACTTTGTCTGTGTGATCACTGACCACATCTCAAGACAACGACAATGTGGACAGCAGACATCACCTAAGCCCCGCCCCCTGACAACAGGAACTCTATTGTTTTATGGTGAAATGCCCATATTTGTCCCCTCTAATTTAGTGAACATGACACTAAGGTCATACACTACATGATGTTGTAATGACCACTCAGATCTGATAGCTTTCCAGAAAGGGAGGGGCTTTGATGCCATGGTGAATGCTGGCGTGACGCCATGACCTTACATTTGACTGTAACTTCCACAAACGGCCTCCGATTTGCCCAAAACTGAACATGGCAATGAACAATCATGCCCTTTAGCCAATGAGGCACAAACGGTTGGTGAATGTTATATAATGTCACCAAAGCTGACCTCAATGGGACTTTTCTGTAGTTGGTCACAGCGCCCCCTAGATAACGTTATCCTTCGATAACTTTAAAAAACATTGTCAGAATAGCATTAAAGTTGGTCACTGTCATCACACCACCAGTGTGGTAAAGATAGAGGATTCCCTAGTGGTGAGACATAAAATATAATGGTGGGCTCAAAGGGGATGCTGAGTCAGGGTGAGGTGCGGACGAGGTGACCGTTAGCAGTTGCTGGTGTCGGGGTTTCTGACGTTTCTGTTTCGCAGATGTAGCCTGGTGCCCCGGGCTGCCGGCCAGGCCGGAGCGGCGTGGAGCTGCGAGGGCCGAACGACGCTGCTTGCAGCTTTAATTAATATCGTCATTTTCCCAATCTCACCTTGTTTCTGCACACACATGTTCACACACAGATGTACAGCTTTTGATTGGTTTCTTTCTCTCCCATTCCTTTTTTTAAGCAACTTTTCCTACTTCCCTCCAGGACTTCTGTCCGGAAGTCTTTACCACTTCACTGCTGCCTCTTTCAATCATCTTTTCAATCCATCTTTTCATCTGCTTAAGTCTCAGTCAGTCAAATGATCCCCAGCTGGTTTTTCTTCTCTCCCCTCCTTCTCTTCTTACCTTTTTCAGTCTTCCCTGACATCCCCTGTCACCCCAAGTTCTGACTTTAACTGTGCCTCGTTCCCTCCTTCCACACCACCATCTCTTGGTGTCTGTGTGCTGAGTTGAAGTTTGGACTGGAAACCAGAGAATCAAGTGAGGGACACTCAGGACAAGAGGGAGCCAGACTCATAAATCTCCCTTGTACAGCATCAAGAACACAGTCTGTGTTTGTCTAACTTTTAAATATGCCAGTGCTAACATGTCTGTATGTACATAAAAATTGTGAAGCATTGAATGATAATTTGTGCACAATTATAAAGGCACTTATGCAGCACTTGCGTTTAAAGTCATGTTTTAATCTGCAAGGTAATTTTGCAAACAGACTTTTGGGTACGTGTGTTAGTCAGTCGTAACACACAAGTGAGTGTGGGTGTAAATGTGAGAGCTATGTACAAATTATGGTCTGTAAGACTGGAAATGTTTTATTTTGCCACAAGCTTATTCTCAACAAGCTGGATACAGACACTTATAAGGACTGCATTATGCAAAGTTCACTTTTGGGAGCTTGTGACCATGTTACATTGTTATTACCTTTTAAAAATAACCAAAAACAGGCTTTTCCTGTCTCAGTCGCAGTTTCCCTTCAGGTCTGCCCAGCGATTGGAAACAACTGGATGGGGTGTCATCACTGCTTCCCCATATCCAGGAGGTGTTTAATCTGAAGCACTCCTCCCCTGGACTGTAAACACTAACGCCCAATCTCTGTGTGTAAAAGTTGTGAAGAAGTGATTTCTTTCTTTATAGTCTGCACCCAAACATGAATTTTTGTCTGCGAGAGGAACAAGATCCCTGTCCAATCTTCCTGAAAGAGTCTAACACGAACTGAAAACTGGTCAGTAGGAAGCAGTTAGGACTGACAGCAATGCGGAAAAAGATCTCAGTCAGAAAAACAAGTTGTTAACAAGTGCGCGCACACTCGTGAGTGCGCATAAGCACACACTCTCGGGGTGATGATGAAGGCCTTTGCATGACCTTCATCACCACCCTCTCCTTGTTCTGCTCTTTCTACCTATTCCGACTTTTCCCGGGATCTACTGATTTCCCTCTTTTCTATTCATTGTCTCTTTCCCTTTCCTTGCATTTATTAATCAGAAATGGTTTAGGTCCGCCCCTGGGTGTGTGTGTGTGTGTGTGTGTGTGTGTGTGTGTGTGTGTGTGTGTGCGTGCGTGCGTGCGTGCGTGCATGTGTGTGTGTGTGTGTGTGCATTTTGATGTTTAATTTGTGTCCACGGCAGCGCAGAGACCGCCCCAATACCCCCTTTATCGGGAGCCTAAGTCATGCCCATCTACTTCTGGACCATGGGTGCCCGGAAGAACAAAAAAACAAATGCAAGTCAATGGGGCTAAAAACGCTATTTTCTAATTCCGCTTGTTATGTACCATGGATTTCACATATAATGTCTGTGAATTTTAAAGACGAATTTTGATACCAAGAACGCACTTATTTTCGAACGGGGGAAACCTTATTTTAGGTTTTGTGTGAAAATAGGTCCAGGACTACAACCGCGCTTCACAAAAGTGACGTCATCGAACCAGACACAGAGAAAACTGTGGGAAAATAGCTGTAAGTTCAGCAAGCTTCAAATCATTCCTTCAGAAGGAAAGAACCACCAAAAGTCTGGCCATTTGGTAAGTAGCAGCTACGCTAGGGGAGAGGAGATAATGTAGTGACATCATACAGTATATGCAACGTGCAGATATCTGATTTGTAGTCATGCTAATTATGAACTTTTACAAGTTGATGAATCTCAAAATACGTGACTGGTATGGTCCAAACACTCATTAGTTTTCATTTAAATTGAAGTACAACATATGTGCGATCCAGGGCGTAGGGAAACGTGGATTCGAAAATTGCTTTTAGCCCCGTTGACCTGCATTCGTTTTTCTGTTCTTCCGGGGACCTGTGAGCCAACCGGAGGGGGAGGTGACTTAGGCTCCCTATGCCACCATCGCATAATCTTTTGTGAAAAAGACAAGACTGCACAGCATTACTGCCGCTTATAATCCACCTGAGGCTTCCTGATGCCGCCACAGCATTACATCAAATTGACGGCATTTTTTTGTAAAAACGACTTCATACTGAGGCAGGCAGAAACAGAGTAGAAACAACCATTTAAAAAGAATTAATATTAAAAAAATGAAATTAAATAACATGTAAAAAGAAATCCTGAAACCTAAGTAACGGACTCGGTGGTGACATGCACACATTTTAACGTGTCATTACTATGGTATGTGTACTCTGAGAAATCAAATGTTGAATTTACTTAACCAGGTTATGATTCTACTGATTCTATACTAGCTCCACTAAACCTAGCTGCTTGAATGTAAATAGCATATATAGTTTATTTTTTAATTAAAGTAAATGCATTCTGAATGATTTGCTTTGATTCTGATCTGGTTTCCCATCGCTGGACTCTCTCTGTCAAAATCCCCTCGCTGTAGACGGACCCTCATGGACCACCCCAACCCCATCTGGGACCTAAAGAAGGACACTAGGGTAAAAACTTCTACTCACAAAATATTCAGAAAACTATCATCTGCTTAGGAGCAAAAGTAGCCTTAAATATGATGTATTTCTGGCTTCACAATTACATATTTTAGTTTTAATAGGCAGTCATCAAAACTAAGACAATGACATATTTGAAATGCACAACCAGAACTGAATAAGATATGGTTAACGTGATGGAAATTTCCATTCACTTTCATTTTGTCGTTTATATACAAGTCCATGAATATGGTTGTATTATTTATTGAAAAGTACAAACATAAGGTCAAATATGTATAGCTTGTATACAAGATAGAAATTTGTTTATCTGTAATTTATTTATTGTCTTTAACTTGCCCATATAGGATTTTGCACAGCTAGGTGGTTTATGGCAAAGCTTTGCAAAAGTTCAGTATTTTATCTGCGGCCACAAAGGAAAAATAAAGTGCCAAGCATTCCAATAGCAACAGGAAATTATTCTATTCTGCAAGGATCTTTAATAGGTCTTTAATATGTTGTGATTAGAAATTCTATAGAGAAAAAAAGACTGGCATTCATAACCTCCTCATTTGTCCTTTTTGTTTGAGCTGAAGGCCCTGTGCCACAGAAGAAAGGGGGAAAATCAAAGGGAAGAAAAAAAAAGAGGGTAATATTGAATTAAATTAGAACCAAATGAGGCAAGAAGCAGATGGTCCAAAACCACTTTACACTTTCTGTGTTGCCCCTCTTTTTCCAGTAAGAAATTAGTGATTTTTCTGTGGTCTTTTCAAGTTTCTTTGTGCAAAGTTCATAAGGATTAGCACCGCACACCCCTGCCCAACACACTCCTAAGTATTACAACGTGTGCTTGCTCATGTATATGTGTGAGCATGAATATTAAGAAGAGAAATCTGACATGCAGGCATGGCTTCCTGCCACTATGAGCATGTGCCTGTTTTAATGTACCAAGTGAGGGAAGGGCAAGCGAAGTCCCCCTTCAACATCAAAGCTAACAAGTCATCCTGGGAGTGCTGTCAGGATATCCCTCAAGACAGCGTGGCACAGTGGGCAGTCTTCAAGGAATGGCGAGGTCTCGAGGCCCAGGCTAACGCTACCACCAGATCAATACTTGAAACTATTCTTTGTTGGGTGGATTTGGTGATGCTATGTCACATGGAGATTTCAAGGACTTTAAGTCTTCTGTGCAGGATTCCTGCTGGGAAACCATTTTGGCAAAAAAAAAAAAGAAAAAAAAGATAAACAAACTGGATGATATGCACAGTATCTTCTCTGTTGGTAAAAATTATTAAAAAAAAGATTAGAATTTAGAAGTGAAGACACTTGTTTCAATAGAACTTTGATGAAATTCAACCAGTGTCCTGCCATAGTCCGTGGATTATAAGTCTCAGACTTTCCTAATTGTCTACTGCACAGAAAACAAACTCAACTAGCTAAGTGCTTAAAGGTGTGGTTCAATCATTTAGTCAATGTATTTACAGTGGGCTCTAGTAGGAATTAATGCCTTGTAAGTCGTACTCTGGGGAAATAAAGCTCTGGTGCACCTGTTTCAGGAAGTAGAAGTGAGCTTCAGAAGACAGGGGGTGTTTCTCAATGTAAAGGCGCCTAGCCTCGCAAGGCGATGCCTTGCGACGACAGCCGTGGCAGTCACGTAACGTCACATGACACGGGAGATAACGTTGTATTTTATATGTATAATAAGTTTCAGTAGTAAACAAAGGCAGGCGTGAGCAGTGATACTTTTAGAGACGTCTGATATATAGGATGCTGCCTCCTACCCTCTCTCTCAAGGACACACACTATAAAGAGCTGTTTCGTTGGTCACGATACATCACTGGTGCTGAGCGTTAGCGGCAGAGACCGGCCAGTCGGCCACAGCCTTGCAACAGCAGCGCCATGAAAGGAGAAGAAAAAACGAGAAAATAAACAAATGTGCTGAAGAACTGGACTCAGCACCCTTAACAAATTTAGCCAAGGACTTGTAAAAACCAAATTATTCTTTTGGGAACACTTCCTCTGCCACTCCTTGCTGCAACGTCTTGTTTAAGTCATGTTCTGTCTGCTTAGGTTTGAGAGGGAAGGGCCTGGTGATGGAATGTGCTTGGATCTGTATTGTTGATTGGTTGGGAGTCTGGTATTAAGCTACCTGATAGGCTATAATGAAAAATGACAGGAAATATTTTTATCAAAGTTTAATTGACCCGCCTTTTGTCTATCTCACCACATGTCTATCGATAGACACATCATTATTGAATTATCGTCCAGCCCTACTCTATATTTACCTATTTTCTACAATTTTAGATTAAATATCTTTATTCCATCATTTCTTTCTGCAATCCCATTAAGCAGAGTTTCTTTTCACCGTAAACACTAACATGCCCTCTCCCTTCCCTCAATTCACCAGCCATACCCCTGGAGACAATTTACTATGATTACCAATAACAATACCACAGCCGTTATCTTTTATTATCGCATTTTCTCAAAACCTTGCCAACCCTCACAGATTTTGATAAAGCTACAAAACAGCTATGGTTTCTAACTTGTACACGGGCTGCATTGCCACACAATTTCCTTAATGGTCACAGTTTGTTTGGGTATCTGACTTCAATCTACATGGCAATGGTCCACTAAATAGAAAGTGGAGTGTTAAGCCAATAGAAAGTAAAGTGTTATGTAAACTGCTTTTCCGTGGAGGGCTGCTGGGAGGTTTCCAGCTCGGTATTTTGTGTGATTCTTGTCTCGTGTTACACTTGCTGTATGGTCGATTTAAAGGGCCAGAGGAGAGAGCAGGGCATAAATACACATTATGAGACTTTACTTAGAAGGCATGCAAAAAAAAAAAAAAAAAAAAAAAGCTTACATTTTCCCATTTAATTTCACTGGAATGTGACATTAGGTTAACACACTCCAGTGCATTCAGCAACATTTTGGGTCCTGTTTAGAAAAACGCACACCTGTAGAGGAACCACTGTCATCCTACTGGACTTTATTATAAAGAATGTTAGAAAAAAATGGTTTTCATAAGTAAACCAAGCTAGCGTGCCCAAACAGACCACAAAACATTTAATGTTGAACAATTTCAACTATCTACTTGACTTTTAAGACACTAACAGAAATGTGTGTTACGTCTGACCACGCCAATGACTGAGCATTCCAAGGGAGCTACTCAGCTCTTGTTAAGGAATGGACCAACCTTGATTGACCTCCCAAGAGCTTGACTCAGCACTAAAGCTTAAATCTCTCCTCACGAACTCTTATTTGTTATGTCACAAAAGGCGAGTCACACCCCTGCAACAGTGGCACGGCACGGAGAAAGTCAGACTCCAGCTGTAGCTGATCCGCTCCTCATCCCTCTCATAAATGAGCATGTCCAATATACCCACTGTGCTCCATTAAAACCAGACCACATCAATCAGGGCCTGAACTTTAAAGGCCAGGTCCCCTCTCCAGTAACATGGGAGTAAAAAATAAATAAAAAAACTGAGCTGTTAAAATAAAGGACCTCGCATTGCACACCTCAGCTACATGCCTCACACCAAATTTCTGTTGGCGGACCACACATTAGTGTCCGCTCACGACCACACAAGTCCATCTCTTAAGGCTAACTAAAGATCTCGTAAGACCCCACAGAAGGCCCCAACATGATTTCTCAGAACCTCAATGAATCCTACCTGCAGCTCCATAAATCACAAATAACTGAACGGAACAGTTCTTACAAAACTCCAGGTAAACTGGAAATGAGTCTATGAAGTTTCACTTAAACAATCAAGGGCAAAGGAACAATATGGTTAGTTGAAAACCAGAGTTTTGTTCCCAACAATGAGAAAATCACACAAAAAAAGCCAATAATACATAACAGGAAGCTCAAGGAGGATGCCAGATGGACGTACAGCAGGATCAATGGGTAGATAAATGAGTTAAGGCCAAGCAAAAGAAAAAAAGGAGAGTGAGAAGGACTCCCATGGGTGGGGATGGGAAGGCAGCCTGGCGATGGAAAGCTTTCAAACTCCTTTCATCAGCTGCCTGAAGACTGGGACTTTAAAAGAGCAAGATGAGCTGGCGCCACTAGAGCTACTTGGCGCTCCTCAATGAAACCAAGATGCTGAGGCAGAAAAGGATGCTATCATCACCCTGCCCACTCTCTGCCTTGACCCAAAAAGCAGCCCTCAGTCCCAGTCGACCCAAGCTTCATTTCTGTATTCAGGTACATGTCAACAACCCTGAAGTTCACTTCAGACCTGCATTTCAAATTGAGACAATCAAAACTTTTTAAGATGCCCTTGCAATCAAATCCATTCACATGCAGTCTAAACTCATGTTCCTGTCGTGTTTGCTTGGAGACATCAGGTCACAGCTTTAAAATCGTTGATTTATTTTAGCAATCCTAAAATAAAACGTATAAAAACATTAGATAATGTCTTTTAGTCTTACCAGTCCACGCTAAGAGATCGTCTTCTGTAGGATGGTGGTCTATCTGAAGATGTCTTCTCTGATTTGAATGGCCGTTCCTTCAGAGAGAGGCGATGGGTAAATTTGGAGATTCCTGACTCTGACCTAAAAACAAAATAACAGCAATCAGCAAACTGAAGATGTATTAACCAATATGGTATTGAAACCTTGCTTGGGTAGTCTTCACTTGCACATTTAAATCCAGCCTTAAAGTGACAGTGTGTATTTTTCCTGGCGATAGGGGCCAGTAGATACTTAAATTGTTACAAGCAAGCAGTGTTTTTGTGTGTGAATAAGACCTTACCAATGGATGCCTGTTAGGGTCAAAAAGCCCTGAGAAGTGCAAAATTCAGCAAAATAACAAGCACATCATACTCCATTTCATCACTGGCAACAAAAATGAAAAGGTAATTGTGTAAAACACATTTTTGAATGGTGAAAGTTTTGTAACCATTTGTTACAAATCAGTAGATGCATTTTGTCCCCATGGGCTCCCGTAGAAGGAAACATGGCATTTAAAATGGTGTCACCCAGAGACAGACCCGCTCCCATGTATTTTAGACCTGATTTTTGTAGTTATATGTTACAAATCCGCCAATATTTTTCATCAACTAAGCATCATTTCACTAATTTTCAACAACATTTTGGTGGATATTTCCACAGATTAATTGTAAAAACTACACATTATCTCTTTAAGTCAAATCTCTTCAGAATAGCTTTTGGACAGTAAAATTTTAATTAGCGGATTTTGTCCCTGAATTGTACCGTACTTATTTCCTTTTACTGTTTTATCACTTTGTTGCTCTTATGTTGTTTTTATCTTTTTATTGCAACTGTTTTTTATGTTTTAGCCATTTGGGTTGCATTCTTGATTTTATGTTGTATATTCTTTGATTGTGAGGGCTTATTTTAACATTGGTTTTACTGCTATTTTGTCTCTTTTTACATTGCCCTCTTTCTGTGTTCAAGCACTTTGGTCAGCTGACATGCTATTTTCAAATGTGCTCTGTAAATAAATGTGGTATGGTATGGTTCAAAAGTACCCTGCATGTTTTATATATTTAACAAGAATCTTAAATCCATTAAATGTGTTAAAGTTCTTCTTCTCTCAAAGTTTGGAGCACAAATATTGTGAAATAACTTGCAAAAAGCTGACATATACAGTCAGAAATCTCCATTCTCAAAGCAGATGTAATTCTTAAATTTGACGGAATAACAGTGATTGTCCATGGAGAAAAACAGACATAGGTTTTGGGAAAAGTCACACACTTCCTGCCTAATTTTGCCAAACATCTACCCAAAAATAGCCACCCATATTTTAATCTCCTCCACTGTGCTCCCAGTTCTACTTTTTGCTCGAAATTAAAAACAGGAAATATAATAATTTGTTTCTATTATAGCCCAGAACACATTTGCAGAGGCTCAGCGCTGCAATATTGTTATGGTCACACTGGATACTAATCAAAATCCAATAACGTTCTTTTATAAAAGAGCCAGGCTATTATCGAGGGGAACACTGAGCAGCTGAGCCATGTGATATCTAGATTTTACTTGAGTCACTTCAAAGAGTAACTAACCCCCAGAATAAAATGATTTTTGCTTATAAACGGAATGATTGGGTCTTTACAAATGCAATCTTTCTGTTTCAGTGCATTTATTGACATGTTGGCGTAAACTTGATCAAATCTAGAATATAGATCTAAAAATGTCTTAGTGCTGCCCCCTGTGGCAGAACAGCGGCTACTGCATTTTAAATTTGTGATTGATTGGGGCTGGTACAATTTCACGTCATCTGTACAGCCTCCTCCCTCTCCCCTTCCCTCCCAGGATGGAAATTCCCTACACTTGGCCATGCTACTCTGTGCCTCCTTGCAACACCCACTTTCATAGCATTTTTCAAATCTTGACTAGGGGTGGAGTTACATTTTCTGATGGTGTGCAGGAAACATTAACAATTTCAATAATAATTTGTACATAACTTTAAGACAACCCAAAGGTAAGTCAGACAAAGAAAATCAGACAAATTTAGTCAAGAAATGCGTTATGCTGAGCTTTGCTGGCGCCAAAAGGAAACTGATTGAGGTTTACTGAGACTACTGACATCTTTCTTCCCACTTAAACAGGGCTTTCATTTGCATTTCATCTTGCTGGTTTATGCAAGATGTTGCAGAAAAACCAAAACCACACATGGCTTCAATAAGAGATTGATAAAAACACTACACAACATTTCAAACTCTCACTCCCATCACTTGTACTGTGCAATAAATAGATGACAGTTGGACATTTAGCCAGTTGCCCTTCATTTAATAGATAATTAGAATAACGTCACTGAACATTTTTGGCATCCAGATACAAAGTCTGATAGGCCTCAGAATGAGTCATTTCTATGCTTTTGTCCAAGAAACTGCATTGTGGCAATGGGACGACAGAAGGTCCAGTGTCCTGTCAGGTCTAATGATTCCATCAAGGACTGATCTAAGTGGATTTTAACAAAAATGACAATAGATGGAGATTTTATAGTGTCATAGTAAATGTTTCCATTGGAAAGACTAAGACATTTCAGACCTTGGATATTAAAGTAAAACTGTGTAACGCTGCATGCCAAATGGGCATTCTGAAAGCTTCTTCGTAACATGGTCTCCTCTTCTTCAACTTGACACAATAATGATAATGATTTATTGCCAAAAATATTCCTCTTTATGAGCAGCTCATATAGCAGAAACTGATTTTTACAAACACCAACATAAAATACAAAGTTTTTCCAATTTATGGATAATTATCTAATATTTTCCTTTCACTGAAGACTGCGAAGCAGCCAGGATGAGAGTTGGCTCCACTGAGTCTGTGGCCATGGCTCTCAACCGGAAGGAGGATTGATCCCTCTGGATTGGGAGTGAGTCTATGCCTTATGCAGAAACATTCACGTTTCGTAGTGTCCTCTTCATGAGTGATGGTGGGATGGAGTGAAAGACGGACAGTTGGATCAGGGTGTCTGGGTGAAAGAGGCGCTGAGCTAAAAGGCAAAGTTCTTGGTTTTCTGGTTAGTCTACACTGTATTCTTCACCTATGGTTACAAGTTCTGGATTCTAGATACACGAAGGTGGCCCAAATGAGCTTCTTCCACTGAATGGCTGGGAGGACTCCCATCATCATGTGGCAGCTCAGAGTAAAGCTCCTCTATGAAAAGGAGTCAGCTGAGGTAGTTTGAGGATCTGACGATGCCCCCTGGTCACGTAACCTGGAAGCTCTTTAGACATGTCCCAATGTAAGGAGATCCCAGGGCAGAGCCAAATCCTGCTGAAAGGATTATCTATACTTTCTGGTCCTTAAACACATCAGGATCCATGAAAAGCCTGGGAGTGTTGCTAGACCTTTTGTCCTTATGATATAACCTTGGATAATTGGTGACTGATGGAAAAACCCTTGGAACATCTGATTTAATAGTGAATAAAATATCCTTTTTTCTATTTTACTACAAAGACATAGCAAAGATCTGAACTAAACAGTTTCTTATTAAAAATGACTCAGTTCTAAGGCTAATTCTACAAACCCGCAGCCATACTGCCTGTTTTCCCAGTCTGACACCCTCTACTACTGTTTCCTGCCCCAATGCCAACACCTCCAAAGAGTCAGTTGACCTCAAAGACAAAGGCATATTTTCCTATGTGAATCATGCAAACAGTGCAGTTGGATTTTAGTTGAACTATAGAAGCCAAACAACTGATGGTATTAAGTCAGGCAGGGCTTTTTATTCTTCTGTGTTTTTTTTATTTATTTAGCACCACTCCTATGTGCAGGCAAACAACTGGTGTTGATTCCCCGTTACACCAACAGTAGCCCTCAGTGATCTGGATGCCTGTGATTAAGATGTCAGCTTCAGGATCATCTTTGGTCATTCATGACTGCTTTCATACACACACGCCTAAATATGTTTCACCTGTGACAAACAAGAAGTCCTTGTAAAACATCAAACACATTTTAGGATCAAACACAGGACATAACATGACCATCGAACTATTGGATCGGACTGCTAATGCCTGAAAACACATTGGATAATGACTTCAAAGAACGGAGGCACTGGATTCAGAAAGGGACTGATGGGAATTTCTTTGAGGGGTTTAGATGAAAAGCTCACATGTGAAGCAACTGGTCAGCCTTGGCCTCGCCCACACACAGCTGTCCCTGATAACATCATTCCGACAGCCACACCACAATGATGCAACCTCCTTAAAAGCTTGTTCAGGGGATCCCGGTTGATTTTCCTCTAACCGGAACAATATTTTCATGTTTTTTTCCTGGGAACTGGAGCATCTTGAAACCATGTGACCCTGTCAACACAGCCAATTTTATAACTATAGAAGGTTGGTGCGAAACATTGTTTGAATTTTTAATGAACTCATTAGATGGTTAACTGATGTGCATTTTAATAAGATACATGTTAACTTCAATGTCAAAAAAATTCATTGGAACAAATCCAAACTTCATACATAAATAAGCCTTCCTAAAGACTTAAGAGATTTCAAGTAACTGCAAGTCCTTTCGTAGAGACCAATAGGAAAGCTCCTTTAATAAAGTCGGCCCACATCAAGGGTCAAGGTTCAAAACAAGCATAAAATAATAAATCATTTAAGATAGTGTTTTTTTATGGACAAATAGAAACTTTAATTGCAAATACTTAATAAAATGGACCTTCATAGGCCTGTTCTCATGCCACAAGAATGTTTAGAAAAACTTTCACTAAACTAATTCCTAAAATCTTAAAATTTCCTATTTTTTACCTTTTATTTATTAGATGAGGAACCCATTTACAAGCAACTCTTTGAAACTACTAATACTGTTTTTCCAATTAATGCAACCCCATTAGACTTTTGTTGGTAAACCACATTAATTACTTAAATATACAATGTTTAGAGTTCTTGGTGCTAGTGGTCCTGATTGGATCTGATCATCCTTGGAGCATCTCTTCTATTTGACTGTGCATCTGCCTCTCCAATTTGTAGATTATGATCATGCCAGCACCTGTAACTTTCCCCATCCTGCAGCACAGAAGTGGTTTTGTCAGCCCTGACTGATTTATCTGACGAGTCGGTGAAAATGTTGATATACGTTCACATGTGCTCGCACCCTCACACAAACATTCACAGAGTTACAACAAGTAGCTGCTTTCCAGCAAAAACACCTAATGTCACTTTCCCTTCACTGTTTTGTTACCATGGCAGCATTTAACTGTTCAGGGGTGTTCATGTGCAGGAGCTCTACAGAAGAACTGTGTTCTTACTCACAATACACAAAAGCTACTGATGGAGCACTTTCACCCATAGCCTCAGTAACAAGCTAGTTGAGAGGAGAGTTAAGACGGAGATCTCACGAAACGGCAGCAGCTTGTTTGCAGTGCAGACAACAATTTGCTAGTGTGTGTGTGTGTGTGTGTGTGTGTGTGTGTGTGTGTGTCTTTATCTTTTTAGGTGGACAAATTTTGACTTTAACCTGTAATGTGGACATTTCCACATTGTGAGGACATATTGCTGGTCCACACAATGCACCCTAAAACATGGTGTGAATTAGCTTTTAGTCTAGTTTAGGGTTTGGCATAGTGGAGTCACTAAAATGTTTTGTTTTCCACTTTACTTTACTGTAAAGGGCACAGGGCAGCTGTGGCTACACGGTAGCTCAACCCCGCCAGTGTGTGAAGGTGTGAGTGAATGGGTGAATGGCTGATTGTGCTGTGAAGCGCCTTGGGGGGTAGTAGAACCCCAAAAGGCGTTATACAAATACAGACTATTTACTGCAGTAGTATTATAGACTTATCACTATCAGAGTTCATGTTTTTGTGCCACTTTGTCTAATGAAGGCTGCTGTTCTTAAAAGATTTCTCTTCTAGCACCTACATGTTCATGCACATAAGCTTCAAATTCATTGTGTGTGTGCTGCTCTTTGGGCTTAATTCCTTTGTCTGCTCCCTGGCTTGTTTCTGTTAGTCCTGTTTTCTGCTTCTGCTAACCAGAGAGTTTAACCAAGACTAACAGCTTAGCCATTTGTAAGTAAATAAAGAATTTCAGTCTCATGAAGGTGACTTCCTTTAAACCTGTCCAGATCACCATGGTAACAAAGGTACAGTCATAACCTGCGCTGGAAATATCAGACTGAAACAACAGCAGAAGTATGGGCTACTGCAGCGGTCTCCAACATGTCGGTCGTGAGCTACCGGTAGCTTATGACACACTTGAAAGTCGCTCATCTGGAAGAAGCAAGTGAGCCATCCTGACGTTTGTGGAAGTAAAATAAAAATCTGATTGCAGCACAATTATTTGGGCAAACGTGTTCTACTGGAAATACGCAAAAAACTGATCCAGTTGCAGCATGGCTCCCCGTTTCTGTCAGCTTTGATCAGCTGCTGCAAATGGATGAAGAGGCGTGTTACGGCTAAGCAACTAACATCTGCTCTTGATGAACGTAACTTCTTTGACGGTTTCCAGTCAGGTTTCCGTAGAGCTCATTCTACTGAAACAGCTCTTCTTAAGGTCTCAAATTACCTTTTGACTCACAGTGATGCAGGGGACTGTTCTGTTCTGGTTCTGCTGGACCAGACTGCAGCCTTTGACACTGTTGACCATCTGCTACTGGAGTGGCTGAGAGACTGGGTAGGCCTATCAGGAACTGCTCTGGAGTGGTTCTCCTCTTATCTTTCTGAGCGCTCCTTCTTTGTGGCCATCTCCAAGTTTAGGTCCTCCACCCATGGTGTCCCACAAGGTTCTGTGCTGGGGCCTCTGCTCTTCCTCCTCTATCTGCTTCCTCTTCACCACATCCTGAGCTCCTTTAAAGAAATCTCTTACCATCTTTATGCAGATGACATCCAACTGTACATCTCCTTCAAGCCCCATGAGATGTCTAAGCTGCAGCTGTTACACAGGTTTTGGCTGTCTTTTCCATAATCCCTCCCAACACTACTCTCCTAACATTAATAGTTTATTGTTTTTCCATAATTCCAGCTCATCACTAATGAGCTATTTCTTTTATTAAAAATTGATAGCTTTTTCTAATGCTGTTTTATTTAATTTCTTGTTGTTTTTTGTGCCCTTTAGTTTAAACAATGGTTTCACTTCCTTAGTAATACCTGGCTGACCACTTTTTGTTATTTACTCATTGTCTCATACACTTAGTAACTCCTACTTAGCCTTCCTGGCCACTTAAATTACTGAATATCTGTTAGTTTTGGTTTATACTATTACGGTTTTGCCCCTCTGGCCACCTACGCCCTCCACAAACTGGTTACAACTCGCCTTCAGGTTCGTAGCTCTAGTTTTTGGCTGTTTTCCCATACTCCCTCCCCACCACCAGTTGTAATGCTGATTTGTTGACTGTTTTGCTGTTTATTGTATGTTTGTTTTTGTCTGTGAAGCACTTTGTGGCTTGTTTCTGTGAAAAGTGCTATATAAATAAACTTCTTCTATATATAAAATTATTCCATCTAATACTTCCTGAGGCAGGAGCGAGACCACTGCAAATGTATTTAAAACAATGAGTGAACTTTGTCTTTAAGAGTTTAGCACATTTTTATGATGATGTGCTTTCTCTTGATATTCACAAATACACCAAAAATTTAAGTGACCCCAAGCTCCTGGATCACAAACGCATTCAGTCAATAGCAGGAAATCTCTCTGGGAGGCGAGTATATTTTAACCCAACTCTGCCGGAAAGATAAGACCTCATCAGAGGGTTCACTACAAGGTTCAAACCAGTCAGGAGCATCAAGAAAAGCCACATTAGACTAAACAAGCAGTTTAAAATACCAGAGAGGCTCATTCTTTGAACACATGTTTATATTCACTTTTCAAGTCACATTTTAGCCCCTGAAAAAAGTTCAGGGACCTAGAGTTTCTGGTCATTTCTCAACTGAACATATCCAATTATTTCCTGACATTACTGCACTTTGCATGTTGGATCAATTTGATTTAGGAAAATCTCAAATAGTGCACAATATTTGAAGTCTGATATGTTTATAAAAGGATCACATTGAAACAGTATGTCGGGCACAATTCGTACAGTGTGTCTGAGGTTAGGCTACCCTCAACCACAGGTCTCATTTCAGATTATTAGGGCACAAACAATATAGTAAATTAGGAGCAGCACAGACAAACACTCGACCCTGGTTCAGCAATCATGGGCAATAGCAACGTACCTAAAACAACAATTTTGCAATGAAAGGAGAACAAAGTGCTTGGATTTCTTTCATCTGGTGTATCCGAGCCAATGGAACACTAATAGAGACCGAAGCTATACCTCCCTCCACAACATGCAAAAGAAATGCTAGCAAGAAGACAAACAAGAGCACAGTTTAACCGATGAATATACCCCTTAATGTGTTTCATTAGTCAAACAAAAAGGCTTTCAGAGCTTCAATCATAAAAGAACACAGCCAAACTATGAACATTACTAATTAAAATGTGCTCAAAGAAAGCCTTGTTTTCCACTCGCCATCTCCATCCAAACCCATGTCTGTGTGTACGTCTGTCTACAAGACAAAAGTAGCTTTTATTTCACTTGGACTCACGTCTCACCAATAATACAATCTGATATTTCTTCAAGCTAACAGGATTTTCTCCCAGTTGTTATGCAGCCACGTTATCTGCATTGCTGGGATTGTAGTCTAGCTGATTACAGCAGCTACTGGTGATGGGCAATTATAGTATAAAATAGCCTGAAATGAAGCATTAGAATGATACAAGGTAGGAGTGAAAACAAGACAAAACTGTGTCCTGTTCACAAATAGATCTCAACAAGTCCTGGCTCTTTATCAAAAACTAATTATCTGACTAAAACGAAGAGCCTCTGTTATCGTCCTACACATGTTTTTTATACGCTGCCCATCCACCTACTTTGATAAACAGAGATACTTCTGTTTACTCTCTGTTCATCCCTATCATTCACACTTATATGAGTCAGACTAGTCTGCTTTCCACTGGAGAAGTTTGTCACACAGACATGAATATGGGAGTTATGTGATGTAGTTTTTCACTTTCGGTGGCTCCCTGCGGCGTTTGGTTTTGATACAACCTCTTCTGCATTTGATGTGTTGCGTGAGTCTCAACTCGGCGCAGTGAGATATCCAGATGATGGATCTGCAGTGAAATTAAACCTGAATACAATTGAAAGCACATAAAAGCCTGCACATTTTTAACGTAGCGTCAGAGAGGAGGGAGAGAAGCAACTTCCCCACTCACTTTCAGTTGGACTGGTAAGATAATAATGACAACAAAAGCATAAACTCATCTTAATTACACATCACAATGACATAACATCTAGAAATCAACTTAGCTGGAATTCCTTGAGGCTTGGATTTGCCCTGACAACAATAACCAATCATAACACAAATTCTCATGATTGTAAACTGACTAGAAACGTTGCAAAGACTCCCACAATTACCCCCCACCCCCACCCCCCCACACCCCCACACCCCACCCCACCCCCAATTCCCCCATAAAACTCCACACGCGACTCCAGCTGGCCTCCTCTAGGACACAGAAAAGCTGATAAAACTCTGTGGAGCCTGTATCATAACCCCACTGATTTGGTACATTCAGTACCGGCTATGGAAGTGTTGCTGGCCAGCAGAGCTTCATGTCTCACATCTGATCAAAAGTGCAAACAGGAGAGTGCGTTTGAATATGTGAGGATCTACCAGCTTTACTTCTCCGATGAAGATTTTAGAGGCCAGGACTAATGGAGACAGACACTGCTTTGGTATCACGTCTCTTAAAGCACACGCATGGACATGCTTTCAGAGCATTATTGGAGTTGAGCTTCTAATCAGGATTGTGCCAGCAGACAGAGGGAATTGTTTATTCTGGAAAAGATGAGGAAACCTTCAGGTGAGTGTTTGTAACCTTTCTGTACTTGTGAAATCTGAATGTCTTTCATTGAATAAACCATTTTAATAAAAGCTCACCTAATAAACCAACAGCACACAATAAAACAGTTGACCTAACTTCATAAAAAGGTAAGTGAAGCATAATTGTGTCTGGAGCGATGGGTGGGGATTGCAGGGTCTGCCCTTTGGTGGTTGCGCTCTTATCTTTTAGGCAGGAGTTCTGTGTCATGGTGGCTGATGCTGTGTCACCTTAGGAAGACTTGCGATGGGGAGTACCACAGGGTTCTGTCTTGGGGCCACTCCTATTTTCTCTTGATTTACTTCCGCTGGGGGCTCTCCTGCGTAAACATGGTGTTAAAGTTCATCTGTATGCAGATGATTGCCAAATTTATGTTCCTGTATGTCCAGGGGACAAGTGTTCCATTGTTAATCTCCTGACTTGTTTAAAGGATGGTAAGTTATGGCTAGCAGCTAATTAACGTCACATGAATGATACAAAGACTAAGCATATTACATTTCTCCCTAGTAAGGTGAGTGTGAGTTCTGCCTCTGATCTAGACACTCTCTCACCTTACTAGAAGTCAGTTGTCATGAGCCTGGGAGTGAGACAGGATGCAGAACTCAAACTGGAATCTCACATTAATATGGTTGTTAGAGCCTGCTTCTTTAACTTGCAACGGCTGGCAAAAATCAAGCCCATGTTGTCCCGAGCACATCTGGAGTCAGTGCTCCACGCATATGTTTTTTTTATGCTCAACTACTGTAACACTCTATATGTTGGTTTGAGCCAGGCAGTAATGAATCATCTTCAGTTGGTTCAGAACTCGGCAGCCAGGTTTCTGACAGGGGCAAGGAAATCAGCACATTTTACTCCTGTGCTGGCATCGTTACACTGTCTTCATGTGGTCTTTGGGGCAAAATTTTACATCCTTTGCTTTGTCTTCCGGTCTCTATATGGTGGTGCTCCACCATACTTGGCAGCATTATTAACACGTCACACCCCTTCATGATCTCTATGCTTGGCTGAGCTGGAGCTACTCACTCACTCACTCACTCACTCACTCACTCACTCACTCACTCACTCACTCACTCACTCACTCCTCTCTGGTTTCTCTCTTCTGCCCTTGGGCAAACAACCTACAATCTGTGATGCGAGCTTAAAGTGACGGTGTGTATTGTCCCTGGCAATAGAGGGCAGTACAAACAGTACCTAAATCATTGCAAGCAAGCTTATTTTTGTGTTTGAGTAAGACCTTAACAATGGATGGCCATTGGTCAAAAATACCATGGATGCGCAATTTTTTAACAAGCACTTCATCAGATCGTTCAACCTCCAGCAAAATGACAAGCACATCAAAGTCCCTTTCATCCCTGGAAACGAGTGAAGAGGAAAACGTTTAACACAACAGCGTTTATGAATGATGAAGGTTAGTAACGGCTTGTTACAAATCAGTAAATGCTTTTTGTCCTCACAGGCTCACGTAGAAGGAAACATGGCATCTAATATGGAGTCGCCCAGAGACCTAGGGTGTTTCTCAATGATAAGGAACCTTGCCTTGATGTCTTGGTCCTGCCCCGGTTGCCTAGGCAATACGTTGTCAGGAACCGCCAAAGCCTGTTCCAATGTTCATGTTCTATGGCATCTGGTTTCCATTTGTTAGCCGTTTAGCTAGCTGTTCAAGGATCCATGGGAGGTGCGTTGTAGCCTGGCCTTGGTCAAAAATTTCACAGAATACAGCATGGTGTTTCCAGAAGAATGGCAAATCAGAAGCCAGCAGCTACTTTGGGGGCAAATTTCAAGTTTAAATGTAAGTCAACTAATTGTAGCTATTGGGCTGATATCAAACATTTGTATCCAAAGCAGTTATCTATGGTTGGCTAGTTGCTTAGTGGTTGCAGCTTCAGTGGCTGGAGGGTAGTAACTCACCTACATATTTAATTTAACCAATTTATACACGTGACGTTACGTAACCACCACGGAAGCAAAGGAAGCCGCGGTCACGTGACACAAGTCTGTTCCATTTAACCATTTTCTTTGACCAAGGAAGGAGAGTGTCCTTGTAAGCAAGGCGCCTGGCCTTGCAAGACATTGCCTTGCGAGGCCAGGCGCCTTGACGTTGAGAAACACCCCTAGGCGCCTTGACATTTAGAAACATCCCTAGGCGCCTTGATATTGAGAAATACCCCTAGGCTCATCACTCGCACTTCCACACTTGCACAATCCCGGCCAGGGGTGCGAGTGAGTAGGGCGCCCTGATTCTCAAGTTGATCATGCCCCTTTTGCACCCTTGATCCACACGTCACCCAACTTTGCATCAATGCAAACTTGGATGAAGGGTATAACCCTCAATCCATTGCTGTGGGAGAAAAGGCTCAAGTGCCTTCTCTAAAAATATGTATTTTCTAATGAAAGTAGTTCATTTTAGGGTGATTAGTTGATGTTCTCAATGTTTTAGACAAAGCAGCAATGAATGTAAATTTATTTCAAAAATTGTTTGTTTTGTTTTGTTTGACAGCGCCTTGGGCTTCCTGACAGGGTTGCGGAAGGCGCTTTATAAATAAAGCTTTGATTTGATTTGATTTGAAAGTTGTTAATAAAGGTTTTCAAAAAATTAGCACAGCGACCAGCATCCGTTGTGCATTGTGGTTGATGATGCAATGCTCCCTGTCTCAGTTCAGCAATTATTTGCACACTTGTGTACCACACACTCGAAGCCTTACTGCACACTTTGATCATGTGCACTTCACAGAAGACCGTAGGGTGCAGTGGGAGTATTGGCAGTGGGCCTCAGACCTGCTACTATGTATTTTAGACCCAATTTTTATAGTTATATGCTAAGAAGCTGCCGATATTTTTCAACAACTAGGCATCATTTAATTCAATTGACAATATTTTGATGGACATTTCCAGAGATTATCAACAAAAACTACACACTGTCTCATTAACCATGTGACTGTAAGGCATCAAATTTTGTTTTTTCCTTATTATATAAAACTCAATTAGCAGATAAATGTAAAAGGTCCTAAAGTCCAAGTGCACAGGTCCATTGCAAAAAAAAAAAACCCTTCCATTTCTGATATCTAAAGTAATTTTTACGATTCATAATTAAAATTTTACCCATTTTGTCTTTAAGCGTAGCAAGTAATTAAGAAAACCAGAGTGGTTTTGTTGATATTCATAATTCCCTTTTGTTTGGACCATCTTTTAACTGACTTTAATATGAGTGCTGGAGAGCTGAACAGAGAATTTTGCTAGTTTTGGGGGGTTTATTATTAGATATTTGGCAAACTTGGGAACTAAAATAAGACATATTCCTAATCATTTAGTATGAGGAATTAAGCACTTAAATGGGGGCTTTTCATAATAAGGGCACTTTCTTCAGCACAAAACCTGTTAGCAGCAGCAAACGCTAACTTAGCTTTTGAGATTTACAAGATGTCTGCTTTACTGAGATTAATTTCAGGGAAACAAAACAATCTCACAAGCTAATTGAGACAGTTCATCATGAATAATATTAACACAAGTCCTAATTACAGATGGACTGAGAATACATTTTTTCTAAAACTAAA
>NC_091756.1:33543840-33628840 GCF_043380555.1 Nothobranchius furzeri
TAATTTCTGACTATATAAAACGATTTCTTTTAAAGTGTGAAGTAAACTCCAAAGAAGTAAAATCCAAGCCGATCCCTTTCATGTTCATGTTTATGATCCGTGTTTGTTTACCTTTTCTTCCTGCCAATATGGCGTCTACTAACTGAGAGTCACGTTGGGTCCAGAGCTCTATGGAGCGTGCCTAGACCAAACTTTGCAAAGCAAGAATTTGGTCTAGTTCACTAGGCTAGTAAGAAACAACTGTAGAGTACCCCCCCCCCCCCCCCCACACACACACACCCACACCCACACACAACTGAGCTCTGTCTATTGGTGATTACCAGACTATATATTCACATATATCGGATGGCTTGCCAGACTAAGAATGATAACATCAAACCACATTTCTTTAACAGCATATAAGTTATGTGGATTTATTAAAGTAAATTGGTTCTATTTGAATTGATGGTTTCTTATCGTCTTCAATCTAGGTTGACTACAGATGATCTTTGAAGTGTGATGATCTGTAGTTGGGGGATGGGTTTCTGTTGATATAATTATGAATCGCTGTGGGCACATGGTGGTGCCGTTGCCTTGCAGCAAGAAGGTTCCTGGATCGAATCCCACTGCAGACCTTCTGTGTGGAGTGAGCACGTGCTCCCCATGCATGTGTGGGTTTGTCAGGGTATTCCAGCCTCCTTCCACACAGGTGACCTGTCCCAGGTGTCCTCCACTCCTTACTCGATGACTTCTGGAGTTAGACACAAGCTTTCCACAACTCTAAAGGCACAAATCAGTTCAGAAAATGGATGGATGACTTGTTCTATACACCTGGCTCTAGTTAGTTTATTATCACACCTGCACTTCCTCTGGCCCCTGACATCTTTCATGCTTGTGACCCAATCTCAGGATCTGAGATTAAAGCATGCATCCTATTTTAAGGCTCTTCATCTGCAATTTGTGATCTTAAAAACATCCAAAAGAACATTGGTGGTGTTAATGACGGTTCAGCTGTTTTTTCTAATTACCAGTGAGCGTCTGTTTGTTTGGGAGCCTCCCTGTGCACCTAAACCACCAGCCAACATCTTGAATCTGTGTAACTCCACAGAAAACACGATCCCGTCTAAACTCCCTTCTCTCTGTTATCACCATGGAGTCTGACGCTGCTTACAATGACTACAAAATGACCAATTCATCATCAATTCATTATCTCAGCATGAATATTTTAAACGCTGCACAGCGTCAAATGGATTTTCAGTGTAAGATATTTTTCTTCCTCCTAAGTGAAAAACAAATTAAATGATTCACTTGTTTTAAGATTAAGCATGCCAATTATTTATCTTCTCCTGAGTCCAGTGATGGAGTACTTATGTTCTTTTTTTTTTTTATTAAAGTTGAAAAATCCAGCAAGTCTTGAATGCAGCCAGAGAGACGGGGACTTGCTTTTGTAGGTTCCTGCAACATACATGACGAATCGTGTAGGACTTCCATTGGATGAATTACGTAACTCAAGGCAATGAGCGGAGCCTTGGAAAAACAAGACCACATGCTGTTATTCCATAATTAACATCTAAACACGAACACACAGAGGACACAACTAAAGTTTAGTCAAAATGAGAGTCAACATCCATTAACACAAGGCCAAGGCTGAGGTCTTCCCCGCAGCTAGCCCCTAATGCTAGCTCTGACATATAGCTCTGACGCTCATCAGTAAAACTTAATTATTCATCATTTCAAGCATTTAATTACACCTTAAGAGAAAAGTTGCAAAAAACTTCACCCCTGTCAGAGTTGTCATGAATGTAAAATAGATCTATTAAACCTAAAATGGTTTTCTGATCGGGCTGTTAACATGTTTATTTCTGCTGTGAAATTGGCCTTTTTAACATGGAAGTCAATGAGGACTTTGCTTTACTTGTGGTGCTTCAGGTCTGGATCTGTGAGGTGCCCCTCGGATTCATGGACGTAATTTTTTTTGGGGGGGGGGGGGGGGGATGTCCCCCACCACTTTTTCCAAAGTCAAGTTTTGACCCCTGCACTTTTTACCATCCAAAAACAATATTAAGCTATATTAAATTGACACTGGTTGAGCTCTAGTACCAAGCAGAAAACAACCGTTTGTGTTGAAGCCTGCTCCCCATTAGAGCATACTGTAAAGATACCCCCCCCCCCACCCGTGTCCCCCACACTTCTAAAGTGAAAATTACGTCTATACTCGGATTAAACCCATTTTTGGAAAACAGCACCATCATTGGGATTAAGAAGGGTTGGAGATCAACAGAACTCTAAGGCAGAGAGGAAATTATCTCGGTCTGGCCCCAAAACAAGTTCTTATCTGAATCTGGTGCCCTTGAGCCTGTGAGGCTGAAGTGATTACTCCCCCCCCCCCCCCCCCGAAAGAAATGTGGAATGCTGCCGTTGCCATGGCAACTCTGTCTCCATATCCCAGCCTGGTCGGGACTGAGACCGGTGAAGGTTGTGGGACCATTTCCAGGAGTCACTGTGTTTTCTAACCCAATTTCCACTCTCCCCTGTCCAAATGGAGGTGACCAGCGCTGCTTATCGTGGCTGCATGCACTGATGTGAGGAGAGTCCCCAACCCTACCTCCCCACCTAGTGGACACTTATGTTGTGTAATGTCTGAAGTCTGTGCATCTCTGTCTGAGGTGTTTTTTTTGCACAGCAAAGCTGTCCTCCCTGTGGAGGGTAACTCTGAAGTGCCTTTTTTTCCCTCCACCCGACTCAATCTTCATATAAACCCTCTGATCTCTATTAAGGTAGCGTGACTCGGGTTGCGAATGACCACAGTCACCAATTCTTGTCATGTGTCTATGTATGTATGTCTGATCTCAGAATTATGTGTACTGAAACTCTAATTTCCCTCTGGGATTAATAAAGTATCTTTGAATTGAATTGAATTGATCTTGCAAGATGTCCATAGAAACTCCTTGGTGCTCCTCTCAGCTTCCTTTTTAAGAAATTACCAGATTTTAAGCAGCAAAGTGCTTTGTCACATTAAATTGAAAAAAAAAACTTGTCACCCAAACCTGTAAAATATCTGAGACCGAGGTGCCATGTTCTCCTCTGATGCTGCTCGCTCATTTCTCCGCCGTGATGCAGACCAGCGGGTCTCTGAAAGGTGCAGAATCAGGATGCTGAGGAGCTTGGTGTGAAGTGTCAAAGTTAGACGTACAGAAAGTTCATGTCCGTCGTACTTCCTCTGACACCCTTCCTACATGGTTGGCTGTGTGCGGAGTGATTGACTGGGCTGATTATGCGTCTCCCAGCCAGGTGGTTGGCAGGCAAAGCAGCGCTCCACACCAGATTGCTGCATCAGCTGAAGTGTGAGGCCACAGTTTCTGGCAACAGAAAATCTAGACCAACATCACAAGAATAATAAAAGGATGCAGCGACGTCAATCAGGATCCAAAATGTGTCTGTTTGGTTGTTTTTGTTGGCAGCAGTCTCTCCATCCTGCTTCTTGTATCATTAGAGGCTTTTGCCTTTTGAGCAGCACAGAGATGGAAGACAGGCACGGGTAAAAAAAAAAAAAAAAAAAGAAAACCTTGAGGTTCTCGAGTTCTTATGGGAGTGAGGGGAAAGTCTTTGATGTTGTGGAGTTTCACGGAGGCAAATAACACTCTTTGATATTTCACAAGGCATCTATCCTCAAACTGCAAGTGCAAACAGAGAGCACACACACTCACAAACATCAGCAAATATATTCTGTTGATGATGAGGTGTTTGAATTACGACCCAGCTGAAGGATCTGCTGATATTTTGGCTGCAGATATTTGTTACGGTTCCTGGAAGTTGCCATTTTTTCTCTGAGAGAGTCAGTGCACACTCTGTCACGTCTGTCCTGTTTGATTTTCTGTGGGGATAAATTAGTGTTTGGATGAGCATAAAAGGTAATGTATTCATAAAAGCTGTGATGAGTGCAGCTGTCTGCAGCATCTGACACCCAATATGAGACAAGCTGCCCTGTGAGATTGGACCCTCCTCCGTTGTGAGTCTGTGTTGGGTTCTGTGATGGAAATATTTTTAAATATATGTGATGGAAAAACGCTGTAAGATTAGGTCTGAACATCCCCCCAGATTATCAAACGCTGTCACAGTAAAAGCCTAAGAACTGATGCTCGCATTGTAGTGAACAAGCAGTTAATCAGGGTTCGATGGTGATTAAAGATGGACTGTAGTGAATGTGTTACAGTGATTCATGTGGGTAGGATTACTGCATGAGTGTGAGTGCAGCCTTCATCAGATTCTAAAGCAAGACATCAGACAGAAATGAGAAAAAACATGCATAAAGTGGATTTACACATTGTTGCATGTTTGTTTATGAGGTCAGCATCAGGGAACATGGAGGAGCAGTGTCGTGCATCTGAGTGGAGAAATGTACAGCTCTCTGAAAAACTTTTGTGCTGTCTAAGTTACAAAAATAACAGTGAAATGAACATAAAACAGAATTATGTCAGTTCTTCATCATGGTGGTTTGTGTGTGATAATATGGGTCCTACTTCAACGTGCGGTAGCCCATAGCCTGCATAGTTTTAGGGAAACATTAAAGGGGACAAAGAATCTAAACCAACATTTTCTTGTTGTTTGTGAATAAAGACATCTTGGGTGGTCAAAAGTAGCACGCCAAAAAGTCAAAGCCGTGTGTGACCTACTTTTTATGTAAATTCGAAAGTTTAAAAATGCAAAAGATAAACTTCTTTTCTGAGAAAACTGCCATTAAAACGTCACAATGTAGAGCCCTTCCTCCTCCAAACTACAGTTTACAGTGTCTGAGGCCTTCTGGTTTAAACCAACCAATCAGCAAGCAGCTCATTAGCATATTAATGTTCTTGCCAAGTGGGAGGAGTAAACAGCTCTTTTCACAGCAAGGCTGATTTAGGGGGTTTAGAATGGTCAGGGCTCCTGGGACAGATGAATGCCAAAATAAAACGTCTTATGCTTCTTACAGATTCAAAGCAATGTTTTTGATTACTGATTAACTGCATTCGGTTTCCCCTTTAATAATGCCTATTATTGTAAAATGAATCTAGAGTTGTTTTAATAACAAAGTATTGTTCTGAAAATGCTGGTATAATGCTAAATTAGCACTTTTTGAGGAGAATCCATGAAATTTCAAAGTAAAAAGCAGATGTTTTTAAAAAGAAACAACTTAAACTCCTTCATATGAATCTCTCAGAGCACATCTGAAGGGTTCAACAGGTAAAGGTTAAAACATTTTTACGTTGATTAAATAAAAATGTAATATAACTGTTACAGTTTCATTGACTTTATTTTATTAGCATTTTTTGACACTTGAGTAAAATATCACACGCCCCCCAAAATACTTTTAATTGATTTTCAGATTTAATTGTTGATGTTGATGCAAAATGTAAATTTAAACTACGTATTTTCTGTAACTAGGGGTGGGAATCAAAAACTGCTTCTTGTTGAGAACTGTTCCCACTGTTTCAATTCCTGGGAATCGTTTGCCATTTTTGCAAACAATTCCCTCATCAATCCCAGTCGGCGCAAACGACGTCTCCACAGACGTTGTGTAGCTAATGCATTTCGGCAGGAAACATGGCGCCGAATCAGTAGAAACGCTCAAAGGTTTGGTTATTCTTTATGAGAAAGGGTGACAACAGGGAAAAGTAGATATTTCATCAAAGGGAGGAAAAACTACAAACATGCTAAAGTATTTGCTCACAAAATACGAGATAACCTAAAGTGAACGTCGTGTATTTGACCCTCTCCAGACTAGTGAATTTCAGCGCAGCAACAATGACGTTTTCACGTCCTCCCCTTTTATTACTGCAGCTAACTCTGCGTATCATCAGGGGCGGATTTAGGACTGAAGAAGATCCAGGGCTTAACACACTAGTCAACATCATATATATTTGTCTTGTGCCACATAATTTTTAACCTGAAGCTACATATTAAGCATATTAAGGGCAGAGTATTGTACCTGTTAGTGTTTAGTGTGAGATGATAGTAAATATTCCCTTTCTTTCTCCATCAGTTTTACCTGATAGTAAGCTAACTTTAGGCAAACCAGCAGCACAACAAATATTTTCAAATAAGACTCACAAACCTGAGTCAACACCAGTCTCATCAAAGCTGGGGTTCTGTCGCCGTACTTTTTGGCTAAAAAATGCCCTTATGTCCATCTTCACTCATGCGTTTCAGGCAGAGAGTGTAGAAGAAGCCGGCTGCTGAAGGGCTTCTTCTTCAGTGGTGGAGGCTCAGGCAGGCTGTATACAAACTACTGCCAGCTGCTCCCTCTCTGTTGGACTTTGGTGCTGCATGCTACTTCCACGTTTTAGACCTGGGGCTTTTCATAAAACATTCGGGGCTTGAGCCCAAGTAGCCGGGCCTAACGCCGCTCCTGCGTATCATGCTAGCATCATTAGCCTTATAAAGACACCTTATATGAGCAGACTCCAGCCACTAAAGTCCGACCTGTGGTGAGATGAACCCATCCTGCCAACGCCACAGCAACACTGCA
Organism: Nothobranchius furzeri; assembly: GCF_043380555.1. Lineage (NCBI taxonomy): Eukaryota > Metazoa > Chordata > Actinopteri > Cyprinodontiformes > Nothobranchiidae > Nothobranchius > Nothobranchius furzeri. Next base: position 33,550,325 of record NC_091756.1, read on the forward strand.
ACGAACAGGAAACTGATTCTGCCTTCACAGGAAGCATAAAACATTTGGAAAGATCTTTCCAACTGTTACCAGCTACAACTGATTATCAACAATAAACTGACAGTTATAATGCAGGAGACTATGTGTAATTAATGTTCCAATAAACTGCATGGCGGTCAAAATCACCAGTGGCTTATGGTTCCCATAAGCTGCATGGTGGCGCAGTTGTTGGCACTGTTGCCTCGCAGCACGAAGGTTGCAGGTTCGAATCTCGGCTGTGACCTTTCTGCGTGGAGTTGCGTGTTCTCCCCATGCATGTGTGGGTTTCCTCCGGGTACTCCGGTTTCCCCCACAGATCACAACATGCCCTATAGGATATAAATTGTAAGTCGCTTTGGATAAAAGCATCTGCCAAATAAATAAACACAAACATAATAAACAATGTTTTGCCACCTATTAATCTTCTTGGGAATTGGACAGACTCAACCATTGATATTGATAAAACGTGTCAGTTCCCACCCCTAATATGAAGGTTGTGAACATTGCATTGTGTAGTGGTTAAGATAACAATTTTATTAGAGTTGTAACATTATTTTCTATTTTTTCCTCAAGATTGTAGTTTTTAAAATTCTTATGTATGTTCCCCTCTGGAACAGCATTTTAAAACCCATTTACTTGGCAACTCTAACATCTAAGGTGTCGACGTGATTTAAGCTGGTGTAAGCAGGATTTTATTTGTTAGGCGAAGACAGCAACCTTCCTTGATTCTTTAACGTTTGTAAGGTTGGGGAAAGTAGCAGAAACCAGTTTGGACACTTTAACCTTCTTTATCATAAAGTTTATATAGTTCCTTGTTTTTTGTTCCTGCTGCTTCTCACCCTCATCAAACACTTCGTCGACTCAGGTGTGATCTGAAGATGGAGGCATCCTTCCATCTCAGATGTGTTTCAGGTTTGCTGAAGTTCACGTGGAGGCCGCTCTGGGACGAGGCTTGTTATTCTCCTCAGCGAGATGCGAGGCACGCTCTCTAATTAGAACACATCTCCTGGTGAGATAGACGCTGAGGTTTGACTGCTCCTCCTATCTAATCAGCTCGCCAGCTCTCTTCTAGCAGCTCCACAGAAGACTCTCACTTGTCAGACAAATAGATGCAACAACAAAGTGAGATGACACCGAACAACCTTCTCCAGTTTTTTTGGAAGGCTGTGGAATTTCACACATCTGATTCATGAAAGGATCGAACTAAGATGTGACATCGTTCACTGTTTTCTCATAACTTCCTCTTGTTAAAGAGACACTGATTTCAGCACCAATGCAAACATTTGCATAAGATAAAACACACGCCACAAGCAGCATTCAGTTCTCCACTTTCTCTGTGTTTTGGAAAGTTTATGCAGATGCTTAGTAGTTGTCGTCCCCACACTGCAGCTCCAACACCGGTCTACATAGTGGTAGAGCATGCATCGTTACATGCTGGAGACTGTGCCGCAGTTGTCAGCGCTTCATTTTAATTTGGCTCCCATAAGCCACTGCTGATTTTGACCGTTGGGACATCCTGTCGGCTGCAGCAGCTAAACTATTCTGAAGCATTAGGACTGAATGAGGTGCACTGCTGAATTTGTCCCTCTGCAGTGTCAGCTGCTGTCTGGTTCATATACTGGGGAACTTCAGGCATTCCCAAGAGGACATCAAGAGCAGACGATGAGACGGAGGAGAGCTGAGTGACAGCTCTTTTCACTGGCGGCAGCTTACATGGAGCAGTATGTAATTTGAGCCTTTTTGGAGGCGTGTATTGTTAAAACTGGTGCTGATGCTGCTGGTGTTACAAGAGGAGCTTCCTCCTGCTTCTGCTCCCACCTCGCCTCTGTGCTCTTTGAAGATCCAGCAGTGGATGCTTCTGGCTACATTAGGCAGCTGCATTATCTGCAAGAGCATCGCTCTGACATAAAACAACTAAAACTCTGCTTTCAGACACAGCTCTGACTTTATTTGAGTTTTATTTGGTTAATACTTTTTTCACATAAAAACTTTTAAAATTATGATGATTTTAAAGGAACTGTTTAAATCTTTTTTTTTTTGAAGAGCTTATGTGGAAGTTTTTTCTAAGTTTTTAGTTGTGATAGATTGCTCTTAGAATAACCTAAGACTAAAATAACAAGCCAACAGGTAGTTGCGGCAGCACCACTTAGAATAGGGTGATTTTGCTACATAAATGAGTGATGGAGCATTAGCTAGCATTAAATATCAGCTGTAACACCTCCTATTTAGTTTGATGACTTCTCATCAGATTTGTAAACTTTTCTGCCAGAATATCCATTAGAAAACCACTGTTCCCATGAACTACTATAGGGCTGGAATATGAAATATTACTACCATTACTACTGCTACTACTACTACTAATAATAGTGCATTAAAAATTACACACACACACACACACACACACACACACACACACACACACACACACACACACACACACACACATATATATATATATATATATATATATATATATATATATATATATATGATTTACAGTATTTCAGTATTGAGACACTGCCCCTCTGATTTCGCAAATGCTCACTTCCAGTTTTTCCATCAATAAAGGACCCGGTCTTCGGAGACCACGTAAACCGTGTCCTTTGAAGAATACAACCCTGAATATGGATACAGTTATCAGGTTAGTGTGTGTGTGTGTGTGTGTGTGTGTGTGTGTGTTTCAAACTTACACAGAGATTTTTTTTAGGGATGCACCAATACCGATTGGTGAAAGTTAACCAATACCAGAAACCGATACCAATGCTGTTGCTTGAAAGTAACTTGACTGTAACTTGTCATTTGGTGTTCACCTAATATTTTAGCCTTGTGATCCTTTCTGTTCCCATATTTAACTTTTTATCTACCTCACAGTCTTTTCCTGTTCAAAGCAGAGAAGAAAAATAAAACCTGTATTCCAATTCATAGCATTTTAATGTGTGGTAGAAGTATCAGTATCAGTAATCGGTATTAGTGAGTACTCATATCCAAGTATCGGTATCATACCGGTTTGGAAAAAAGTGGTATTGTTGCATCCCTAATTTTTTTGCTATTTGGATTTAGAATTTAGTCAGAAATCTCCACTTTTCCAGTGTTCCAATGATGAGGGCCGTCTGGTTGGTTTTTGCAACTTTTAGGAACAACCAGAACCCTCTCTGTTATTCCTAACTAAAGCTTTTCGAAGAGCTATCTGCAACAGGTAAGATGTTGATTGTTCATAGCCTCGCCACATAGACCCACTTCAAATGATCCTTTTAAGTGTTCAAAAAGATTTAACAGAACAATGTGAGTCAACTCTTGTCAATGTATAATAACCAGTAAGTAGTGCTTATCAGCAGTTATCAGATGTATTATTGCTAATTCCTGCTCCTCCTGTGGGTATCTTCGATAATTAACCACCAGCTTCAGCAGGTCGAGGTGATTAAAGCTGTCTGATTAGAAACACAAACATTCAGCAGAGTAAGATAACCCTCACTCAGAAATTACCCTGAGATGTTGCATTTAGTTTCAGTGCTTTATAACAAAGTATTAATCATCTCATTCCCACATCTAATACGCTTAACAAGCTTCTCCTTAGCTCCAGCGCAAATAGGTCATATCATAGCGCTCAGGAAAGCAACTGATTTCATGATTTGCATGCGCTGGCTCCTGGGGGGATTCACATTTAAAAAGGGAAGCTGAGCGTGTGTGTGTGAGAAAAATAAAGTAGAAAGAAAAGGAGAGATTTGACCCGCAAGCAATCTCTGGAGAGCCGTCCACTAGCAGAGTCTAATCAGACTCTGGCTGCTGCCTGTTCTCAGGGATTGCTTTTCTCCAGCTCTCGGGCCTAATTAGGACCCCCGTGTACCGTACAGAGAGGACCGGCGCTCTCGGTGACGACAGGATGGAAGCTCACCTGTGCAGGCTCAGAGAGCCGCGGAAATGAGCTGCCAGCGAGCACGATGACAAGAAGGCCATCGGGGGTGGTGCAGCCACAGTCTGTACTCCGCCATCCGGAGGTCCGGTGAGGTTAATGAATGCTGGGATGGGGTGAGCGAACGAGAAGATATAATGCAGACGTCTGAGTTGAGGGAGGGTCACGCTGACAGGAGCATCTTTCATGATTTTCCCCTTTCTTTTAACAATGCAGCGGCTGTGAACTTTAACAAGGAGGCTGGGAAAATGAGAATAACAAAGTCTAAGCATAGCAAAGACAAGTTTCCTGAGTTTAACTTTCTGGATTTTGAATGTCAGATGCCTGGAAGCAAATGCAGGAAGAGGGGGATTTCAGAAGACTTCAACTGAAATGGTGTTCATGTGGATTAAATGTAGAACGGAACAATTTTTAATGATTATCATCAGTTAGGAAAACACATTCTGAACATTTGAAGGATACAAATTAGCTGTATGAAACATGACCATCTTTGTGGAAAGTTTCATTTTTTATGAACGTTATCCTCCTTTATCTACAAGAATAAAGACATGTGTTTAAATCTCTCTGGTCTTTCTTATCTGTAGCATCTTAGTTTGTTGCAGGGTCATTTGTTACGGCAGGGGCCCTCAGCAAGGCTCGGACTTTATTCCAGCAGACACCGTGACGGCCAGATGCTCTTCTAAAATTAAGCTACATTATTATCATCATTTTTTAATAACTTTGTGTTTCAATTTTTTCATCCAAATGTATGTTTTTTTTCTACCAGCGTTTAGTTTAGTTGGCTCTGCGTATCAACCGGGTAAATATTGTACTTGTGCCTGTGTTGCTTTCTTCCTTTGACCAGCTTTTCTAAAAACACCACAATAATGCGCTAATAGTGGAACATTCTGAGAATTGCTGCAGATTAAATAATATAAATGACATATATGACTTTGTACTCATTCTCTGTTTAATTTGATTTAGAAGCAAAGCAGAACATGCATTTTCTCTATTCCTGATTGGCCCACAGCCTATTTTTGAAAAAGCTACTCAGAAATCACACACACACTTTTAATGAGCATATTTATGTAACCACAAAGTCGATTTGATTACTTTTGGTATCATTTTGATGGATTTTACATCTTGAAATTAGCTTTACAAAGTGTAGAGAGTTGTGAAAAACATATAATGAGTGCATAGAATATGTGTTGGATTTTTAGCAGCGTTAGAGACAGAAATGTGACAAAAACTCTCACGCATGAAACAGGATTTCTGGGTCCCTGGGCTCTGCTGGGTCCCCGGCGGGGGTGGTCGCCCCTGGGTCCCGGGTCTCTGGGTCCCGGGCTCGGCCGGCTAGGGGGTGGGAGGCTGCGGGCGGGCCTGTGGGCTTGCCGCTGAGATCTCCAGGGGCTCTGCCGGCTGCTGGTTGTGGCCCCCCGGGGCGACCCTCTGTGCCTCTCAAGGGGGGCGGGGGCCTTCTGGCTGCAGTCTCCTTGGGGTTCCTGTGTTCTGGGGCAGCGCCTGGATCTCTGGGACTTGAAGCTCCCCCGTCTCCTACACATCTTTGGGGGGCAGATCTGTGGCTCCTCACACTCTCTATTGGACGCTCCTATAGAGAAACCTTACATAAACAAGCGCGTGTACACACACAGGTGCTCACATGGTGCTCTCAAAAGTATGGACTTGGGCACGTTCAATACTTGTCTCAAGGCTGTCGTTGCCACTAAATGCACTGTGATTTATTATTGTGTGATTGTTCAGTTAAACAATGTTGATTTTATATTTCATCATCAGGTTGACGCAGTGATAGCTTGCTCCTGATGTACTGTTGTGTGTCCCATTTTTTTTCTTCTACTCTTTCTCTTTCTGCAGGTCTAGAAGCAGACTCTTGTTAATTATTGTTTATTTTTGTGCCCCCCCCCCCCCCCCCCCCACACACACACACACACACAACCCCTTCCCCCCTTCTCCCCACCTTTTGTCTTTTCCTTTCTCTTTCACCTCTGACTCCGTGTCCGGTCAGAATTACAAAGCATTCAAAAACAACAACAATAAAGTTTTAAGTATCAGGCGTGACATTAAAAGTAGACGCTTTGATGCTCCACCTGAGAGTAAATCTGTAAGGCTTGTTACCAGCATTTAGACATCAATTCTGTTTGCTTCACAGCCAGACAGGACACGGTAAAATAAAAAAATAAAGAAACAGGATTTCCGGTCGCTCTTTTGATTGTAGTTTTATTTGTGTTTAGAGAACGTAAAAAAGGTGTTGTAGCCAAGATTCTGCAGTGTCTTTAGAGGTGCAGATTGACATTTAATGATATTTGGGACTTTAATTTTGCTGCTAAACTTCAAAGTTCCCCAGTAGGGAGGCATTAGGGCCAAAAGGGTTGGGGGGCTGGGTGGAAATGTCTGGTGGGCTGGATGTGGCCCCCGGGCCACAAGCAGAGTTGAGGATACATTTTTGTAATCATGTTTATGGGATTTAAACAGGGTCCTGTGTATTTTCTCACCAGACTGCTACTGCTGGTGACTGGCTAAGGAAACAAAGCAAAGCATGCTGACCTGGTAATTGTCTCCCGTGTTTTGTTGAAACTGAATAGAACTTGCAACCAAGGGCGTCAGTTTGTTTTCAGAATTGCTGGGGACAATAACCATACACTTGAGTGGGGTTTAAAAATTGCTGGGGACAATAAAGTAGGCTAGCACAGGGGTCGGCGGCTCTGGAGCCGCATGCGGCTCTTCCATCCATCTGATGCGGCTCTCTGTGCTTGTAAAATAATGAATGGATATTTAAATAAAAAGCTTTATATTTTACTGCATTAATTTTACATCTGTATGCCAATTCTAAACGTAAAGATTGTCTGCGTAAACCTGAACAGGTCCAACCCGGTCTTACTGTGAGACCGGGTTGACGCGTCACGCTTGTGCGTAATCATATGCGCTTCCTGAGCTGGAGGATGTCAGATTCTGGGTTTCTCCTCAGACAGGTTCCTGGATGCGTCGCCACATTGGAGACAGGAACAAGCGCTATTCCGCCAAAGTTTCATAATCAGGTGTGGCAGTGTGAGTGTCCTGTCACAGTGTCCCGATAATGCGCCCTGGCTACTTGGCCAAGGGGTTGTTCCTTTGGCTGACTGGTTAGAGCGTATGACTCTCACCTGGGAGTCTGGAGATCAAATCCCGCCTGGGCCCTCGTTTCTCCACCTTGCCACATATTGACGGATAAACTCAAGGATGTTGGTTGTTTTGAAATAATTACCCCAACGCACACTAATGCGCATGGATGAGCTGACATTTTAATTGTTACGCACATCGCAGAGGTAACTTGATTCCCATCAGAACATCAGAGCTTTATACTGGACACTGTGTTCAGCGCGGCTCGGAGCGCCCACGGTGGACAGTGGGCTGAAGATCTGTAGAGGGGTTCGCAGCGCAGCGCAGAACCACGGTGCATGCGATAAGATTTCCTCCCACTGAAGCGGTCTGGAAACCCGGTCTCTCTGAGGGATGTGTCACTTGGAAAAATGTTCTTTTTATGAAATTATGAAACTTTGGCTGAACAGTGCTTGTTCCCGTCTCTAATATGGAGACGCATGACGCATCCAGTCTGAGGCAGAATCACCTCTTCAGCTCATGAAGCACCTGTAGAGACATTTGATTACGCACAAAGTTCATGTGGAGCAGAAGCGGTCGGGCCACGGCAGGTGAAACGTTCCTAGCCTACATGAAGTGTAACATTAATTTGTTACTGGACACGCTGGTCTGGTTGGTTAGACTAGTGTTTGAAGTGGAAAACACACACACACACACACACACACACACACACACACACACACACACACACACACACACACACACACACACACACACACACACACACACACACACACACCAATTAAAATAATGCTGATAGCGTGGACTAGAAGACAGGTGATGGTTTACGTATTTAAATGATGATCAGGCTGCTGTAAAATGTAATCTCCATCCACATCCAGACACAATTATCCTCTATTCTTTCTCTATTTGTTCTGCTCTTGTCTGGGCTGACGTAGCTGATGGTGCGCGCGGCGCGCCTAACTAGCGGCTGATGCACATTTTACGCATTTGGAGAGGTGGGCTGGATGCTTGGCTTTTACTGGAAGATGGTCCACTTAACGCACGGGTGTAGACTAAATATTAATGACAAATGAATGAAAATTAAACTGGGAGTTTTTAATTCATATTTTATAAATTAAAATGACGGGGGAACACATTTATGACGTCTTTTTAAACTAAATTTTCTAGCGCGACCTGCCTGCTTCACTAAGTCACTGCTTATTAAGGTCCGTCCAAAATGACCGTGGCCCACCCAAAAATGAAAACCTGGCGCTGCGCCTGTTATAAACCTCTGCAAATTGTTGTTCTTCACTTGATCAAACTCAGACTTTGTACAGCTAATGTCAAGATGTAAAATTATGAATTCAGTCGAGCTCTTCCGTCCCTCCCTCTCCTGCTCTCCTGGAAACCCGACATCGGCTGTCGGGAGGTGAAGAAGGAGATGAGGCAAACAGAGTGAGTGCGACCTAAACAAACCAGACTGGTGTGGAGGTGAGCAAAACAGCTGGAAAAGTGTGAGTGTTGAAGTCCCCATGGGTGCGACGCCCATGCGAGCGACCGGTACCGGCTGCTGTCACCTGGTTGTGAGCAGCTCTCTGCTGTCTGAGGGTAGGCCCCGCCCACAACGCCGCGGCAGCTGCGGTGTTTTCTTTATTGTGGGAAACGGGTAATAATGGCTCTTTGATGGGAACAGGTTGCCGACCCCTGGTATAAGATCTGAGCTGGTAAAACAAAAATCCTCATCAGCAGGCTTTTTTTAAAGTGGGGGGGACACAGCTGCCAATCACAAATTTTGCTGGGGACATGTCCCCGGCGTCCCCGGTTAAAATTACGCTTATGCTTGCAACATTCATGCAGATGTGCAAATTTTCCTGTGACAGTTTTGCACACATTAATTCATTTATCACCCATTAGGGAACTGGTGCTTATCTCTCAGTCTCTGGGCGAGAGGCAGGGGACAACAGGACAGGTCTCCTGTCCATCACACCTAGGAGCAATTCAGAGTCTCCAATCAACCCAACCTGCATGCTTTCGGTCTGTGGGAGGAAACTGGCAAACATGAAACCATGCACAGGGAGAACATACAAACTCCATTCTGAAAGGCCAGGATTCAAACCGGCAACTTTTTTGTGGCAAGGGAACAGTACTGCCCATTGATGACTGCTGAGAGATAGGAGCCAGCTCCCTGTGACTCCACTGAGGAGCAAAAGGCTAAGAAGATGAATGGATGAATAATTGAATATTTTTCTCAAAAAAGTGTGTGTGTGTGTACACCCCCCCCCCTCACACACACACCTAGAATAATGAGGCCAGTAAATTAATAAATAATGTCACATGATAATATTTATCAGAGCAAGTCACCCCCAAATAAACTTTTTTTGCTGATAAACTAAATAAACGTGTGTCTAATCGTGCTGCAGACACGTGCCATCAATAATTTGGCACTTCAGTGCATCTTAGTTAAAATTTAAATATTCTACCTAAAACTGGCAGTGTTGTGCCATTGTCAGGTAAAAACTCTGCACTGTATTTTAATTTAAATCTGCCACCGCTATTGGCTAAGAAGTATGCTATGATGTAAACTGGTACATTATGATGTCACAATGCTGTCGTGAGCCTGAGTGTGTGTGTATTTGTTAGCGGCTCCGCCCCCTCGGTCTGCCAGGCAACAACATGTGTTGCATTTTTCAAACATGAAGTGGGAGTGGAGTTAGACTCTGGTAGGGGTTGACTTGCTCTTTAAAGTCTCCTGACCAGCCCAGTTCTTCTCTAAGCCAGAAGATGAAATCTCTGTTCTTGTTTTGCAGGAAGCACGGTGGTGTTATAGCCTTAGTATTCACAGACCGTAACCAAATACAAACTTTTGCTGTGACACACAGTTCTGTTTGATAACCCACCGCCACTCGGTGCTCCTTGCTTTGTCTTTGAAGGGTGATTGAAATTCCTCACACCTACACCCGCTCATGCACTTATCATCAGCCCCTATATGCATGCAACAACCCCCTATAAGAAACCTCAAACAACAGAGTTCTGGGCATGCAGCAAATACCAGCAAAACTTCACCAGGTACAAAGCTTTAGGAAATGAAGAAAATCTAAACGGACAATTTTCCTCTTTATTTCATGAAGTGGACAAACAGTTCAGTGATTAAATTAAATTGTAATAAAAATATAGACACTTTAGTGAAACAAAGCATCAGTGTTTCTGCACATACCTGATCCAAATGATGCTGCAGTGGAAAAGTTTGGGTACTTTTAGATCGTTTGTTCTGGTTGCACAGCCTCACATTTTGGATGTCCACCCACGGCACTGCAGCTCCTCTCCCAGAAGACTTCCTGACATTTTTCAAGGTCTTACTTTCAAGCCCTGCCTTGATTTGTTCCTCCTAAAGTCTGCAAAGGACACTTTAAGATAAGCTATTCCCGTTCCCTGGAATCTGCTCTTTTATGAGAAAGTCTGCAATCTAGCTGGCAGTTATCTGCGCCAACAGAAATAATCTGATCCCAAAGCCGAAATGATATCTGGAACAAACAGAATGCGGATGCTGGTAAACTGCAAGTGCAGGAGCTTTGTGTTAAAGAGCAGAGCTACAGTTGGTGTTTAGCATAAGCTTTCTGTCTGCATCCCATTTCCATCTCTATCCTTCATGTAAAAAACGTCCTATTCCCATTTAAAGTCGTGTCCTACCATCTCATAGAACTTGTCATTGTACGGTCTGTAGAAGTCTCGCAGTTGCTCGATAGCGTCTCTGTCTATCTGCACGTGAGTTCTGCCCTTCGACTTTCCCAGACAGCGAGGGGAGCCACTGCTCTCCGGCTTCTTAAGGCAAGGGAAGCCCTTTGTGCGATTAAAATAAAAGTGTTTGTCCGTTACGATACGTTTTAACCCGAGAAAGTCTTGCACCCGAGCCAGCTCCCCCGCCGGGTCCGTGATGAGGCGTTCCCCGCTGACGAAGTGAATCTGAGCCAGAGGAAAGTAGCGGAGCCAGTTCTCCAGGTGCAGAGCGTACAGGCCGATGCGGATGGCGTTCCAGGACATGTCCACAACTCCCATGCTCTGATTCCTGAAGGCCAGCTTTTGGAAGCTCGGCAGGTCGGGAGCTTTGGAGAAAGTTTGAGTGTAGTCAGATATTGCTCGAGTGACCGGGTCACGCACCACCACGATGAGCTTCACATCCTGGGACATGGCAGAGATCCGACGAGGAGTCTCTTTGGTCACAAAGTAGCTTGGCGTCTTCTCCATGGTGATTTGACTCTCGAGTGTCCTTGGCATTAAACCTCTGAATGAAAAATGTCAAACACACACACACACACACACACACGCATAAAAAAAATTCAGTAGATGTTTCCAATGAAGAGAACGTTTCATGGTTTTATCAAATTCTTACTGGTTGAATGAACTCATTTGGACCAAAAGGACATATTGTCCTTGTTTTCACTCAATCAGCAGAATAGGAGTAGATAAGATTTATTTAGGGCAGGATTACACAAGTGAACTGGATAAAGCCACCCCAACTAAGCTCCAGTTAAGACCTGAACCCACTTCTTCAATGTAAATGAAGCTACGTCATAGTGGTGTGTTTTCACTGGAGACTTGTGTCGTAGACAGCTTTCCTGAGCATCAGCCCAGAACTGTTCAGCAGTGATAAATCACCATGAGTACAACAGAACATTTATTAACTTTGTTAGGTTCTTCTGGGTCTATAAACTAGGCCATGGTGGAATTTGACTTGAAAAGGTAAAATATGGAATGTAAAAAGCTTGCAGATTATCACAAGTCTTTTATAACAGACCATTTTGACCCGTTGTTCATGCATTTCTATTATTTTCAGTATAATTGCTGAACTAACCAAATTATTGTTGGTCTGTGATTATGAATTTTAACCCAAGAAAGTCTTGCAATGAAGAAAATCTTTGTGGCAACTGGTTTGAAAACCTTTTGAAATTAATTTTTTTTCAACATTTTTTGTAATTTTATTAAGCAAAAGTTGTTTTTTGATAGCATTTCTGAAACAACACAAATGAGTTTTACCTTTTCAATAAAACACACAGAGTAAACACACACCCACACACACACACACACACACACACACACACACACACACACACGCGTGTGTGTGTGTGTGAGAGAGAGAGGTATGTTCAGAGTACACCTTTAGACCAATGAAAGCTGGAGATAAGTTCCCGTTCTTCGTGATCCTGAAGGAGCAGCTGTAGGAAACAAATGAATGGAGGCTGCTGTAACTTTAGTTATGAATACCTAATTTGGCTTCATACGCGTGAGCTTGTGAGTAGTTTAAAAGAGCCATCTTTTTGTTACTTTGGAGATATTTGTGTGTAGGCATTTGTTTATACATGAGCTAAACTCAGTCTGCTACATCAGAGACTCCCAGTGAACCAACACCGTTAGATCTAGAACTACTCATATTTAACCATGCAAGAGCTTTTAGACGTTGTCATGAACTCAAAAATTTATTCTTGGCCCTACTATACACCAACTAAAACTTTTATGTAAGAATTACCTGAAATGTATGAAATCACAACTGTCATCTATCAAAATGGTTAAACTAAAGTCAAATGCACTATGAGTAAACCAAAACTAAGAATCAAATCCCATTTTTAGGACTTTAGAATAATTTGCTAGGGGGCAGAAAATCCCCAGTGTGTCATTTGTGCTTCATTAGGGCTGAAGAACAAAAAAGGTTTAAAAAATACCAAAATATTCCTGGCCCTAGTGATCAATGAGAACATAAAAACACAAACTCACACCTGCTGTTTGTTAAATGGATACATTGCAGTTTATCATATTTTTAAAGGTGCATTATTTAGAAATGAAGTAAAAATGACATCCTGTGGTAAAATGTGGTTACTGCAACCACTTTAAACAACTCTGAAGCTTTTTGCCGTCGGCCATCAAATTACAATTGTCGGCGCTGCAGTGAGACACGGCACCCCCACACTCACTGATGGTAAACAGTAGTTAAGTTCCTCCTTCCTTTGTTGTGAAAGGAGAAAAACTGGCAATCCAACAGCCAGCTGGATATGAAATATGTTTCAGTATAACCTTCCTTCCAAAATGACTGAAACATTAGACTCCTTTGGGATTTTCTCACTGTAAAATTCTCACTATATTCTTACAATTCAATTAACTTCAAATTCAAAGATTCTTTATTAATCCCAGAGGGAAATTAGAGTTTCAGTACACACAATTCTGAGATCAGACATACATACAAAGACACATGACAAGAATTGGTGACTGTGGTCATTTGCAACCCGAGTCGTGCTACCATAATAGATCAAGAGGGTTTATATGAGGATAGAGTCAGGGGGAGGGGGAAAAAAGCACTTCAGAGTTACCCTCCAAAGGGAGGGCAGCTTTGCTATGCAAAAAACACCTCAGACAGATAAGCACACAGACTTTAGACATTACACAACATAAGTGTCCACTAGGTGGGGAGGTAGGGTTGGGACTCTCCTCACTTCAGTGCGTGCAGCCACGTGGGGCAGCACTCATCACCGTCGTTTGGACAGGGGAGGGAGATATTGGGTTAGAGAGCACATTGACTCCTAGATACGGTTCCACGGCCTTCACCGGTCACAGTCCCGCCCAGACTGGGATAAGGAGAAAAGGTTTCCATAGCGACTGCAGCATTCCACATTTCTTCTGAGGGGGGAGTTATCACTTCAGTCTCACAGGCTCAAGGGCACCAGATTCAGTTAAGAATTGTTTTGGGGACGGACAGAGATAATTTCCTCTCTGCCTTAGTGTTCTGTTGGTCAACCCCTTTAAATCCAATAATGGCGTAATTAATCAATCCCAGTCCGTGCTGATCTGTCCACTCGCTCCTTGATGGTATCCACCTTCCGTGCCAGAGCCTGAATCTCAGCCAAATTTCCAAGCTTACGACTCATCTTGACAATTATATGAGTTTGTGCGTTCACAGCGTGATGCATTCCATCCCTGAGCTCCGGGATGGAGCCAATATTCCTCGAAAGCTCGTTAATTTTCCGGTAAGCCAGGTAACCGCTCAGGCCAAACAGCAGGAATCCTGACACCAAAACCACGAATATCCAGACATCTTCAGAATCCTCTACAGACAGTTGAGAGAGGCATATCAGGTTCCACTGTTTCCAGGAGTCCATGATGTACCCAGCTGGCTCTGTCCCAGAGGGGCATCCGGGAGCCCCTTCTCCCGTTGTCATCGTTGAAAAAATTTTGTCAATCGCGTTGAGAGACCAACTGACCAGATCCATTTTCCAGAAAAAATGCAGAAAGCGCCGTGCACAGACAGGACAAAGGGCCTTGGGATAAGGAGGGAGGGAGAGGAGAAAAAAGCGTCTGTACTCTCCAAAAGCCGGAAGAAGTCACATACACACTGCACCTTTAAATCATTTTCTTGAGCCAGTTTGTGCTAAAATGATCCTTTACAGTTAATGAAAGACCACCCAGCCTCTATCACCCCCTGTGGCCAGAAAATTCCACTTGCAACTTCAGAGTTGCCTTTCCTCTCTGTAGGAACTTAGAAAAAATGAGCTGACATACTGGGTGCTCCATCTGCTCCCAGCACGTTTCCTGCATGTTTTAAATCATGAACACAGCTGATTTGTTTAATTTATTGATGAATCATTCCTAGTGAAACTCAAAAAGGCTGGGAGACATTTCAGCTGTTAGATTAAGACCATTAAGACGAACACACAGCAAAGAGACACGTTTTGCTTTGGGTTCTATATACAGCCACTAGGGGGTGCTAAAAGCAAGCCAAAACTGCCTAGTTCCCATTTAAAACACAAGTCAAATGAACATAAATATAAACATAAGAAGAGATTACCTTCAAAGTGAGTCTTTCATTGACTTTATTTAACAAAACTTTTTTGTGTGTCTTGACATCCGTAGTGATACACAAGCTAAAAATAAATTAGTGCAATAGATTCAAATGGCTGAAAAAATAATTTAGTGGACTCAACTATTTTACCAAAGAGGCTTGAGGTACATTTGTGTGTTCTTTTTCATTTCTTCCCTACAGGAGGACATTGGCCAAGCGCTGCAGCATTTACCAGCTGAGACTCGGCCTGCCAACCCACCATCTGATGCTGGGAGGTTCACTGCAAGAATCTTCCGTCTCTTCTCTCAGATGCTGCATAAAGCAAAGCGTGCACGCAGCACCCCTCAGATTCAGACTCAGAATGAAACAATTCCCGACAATGGCTCGGACTTCATCGATGACGCAGCTGTTTTGTTTTTGAAAGCGATCCTCTGTTGACCTTTTTTACAGCCCTGACAGCTGACAGTCAAACTACAGTAATGGGCTGTGGGTTTGAGTCTCTTTGAGGCATCGCTGAAATAAAAGGGCTTCAGCTGTCAACTGTCCTGAAAAGTGCCAATTAGTGCAGATACTTTCGGCCCATAATTATTGTATACACATATCCCCTGCAGGCTATATAACAGCCAGTCATTAAAATAATCTGTATTTGGACGTAGAAAAGTGTGTGAGCGTGTGTTTCTGATTGCTGCATGTGTTTCTCATTAACAAAACAAACATGTTCAGGCTTTAGATGTGCAATTAGTGAGATTAAATAGTGTGTGTCTTATGTGTGGAGGAACAAGGAGATTGCTTGAAGAACCTGAGTCATGTATTAAACATGAATGAATCAATATTTTAGCTATTTTACATATGAAACAGTTTGCAGCTGCAGTAGTTATGTGGTTTTGATTGCTAAAGTTGGAGCATTATAATGTGTTAAATGACTTCACAAGACGTCAGAATGAAGACTGACACTACTCTGTCATCTGAATGGAGATAAGGCTCATTTTAAAAGTTGCTGAGTCAATGAGTCAAGA
This sequence comes from Nothobranchius furzeri, assembly GCF_043380555.1. Classification (NCBI taxonomy): domain Eukaryota; kingdom Metazoa; phylum Chordata; class Actinopteri; order Cyprinodontiformes; family Nothobranchiidae; genus Nothobranchius; species Nothobranchius furzeri. The sequence goes on from NC_091756.1 coordinate 33,566,166, forward strand.
GACCGTCTTACACTGGGAGACCATCAGTCATCCCGGTCTGCACCTCATGAGATTAAATCCTCACGTAGGCGCTGAAGGGATAAGATGATGCAGTAAGGGTGACAAAGTCAAGTCTATAAGAAACCTTTTAAAAACCAGCTGATCTGGTGGCTGTCAAGCTGTCGGTGGAAAACGATGACGCCTTTAAATCTAAGTAGCTAAGTGTAATAGTTACTCACTCAGCTGGTGTTTTAGGCTTTAACTGGTATTCTGGCATTATCCTGGTACACATTACCATCAATGCAGTATTCAGTCAATACCTGTGCAATACCGTCGTCGTCTTCCTCCGCTTATCCGGGTCCGGGTCGCGGGGGCAGCATCCCAACTAGGGAGCTCCAGGCCGTCCTCTCCCCGGCCTTGTCCACCAGCTCCTCCGGCAGGACCCCAAGGCGTTCCCGGACCAGATTGGAGATGTAACCTCTCCAACGTGTCCTGGGTCGACCTGGGGGCCTTCTGCCGGCAGGACATGCCCGAAACACCTCCCCGGGGAGGCGTCCAGGAGGCATCCTAACCAGATGCCCAAACCACCTCAACTGGCTCCTTTCGATCCGGAGGAGCAGCGGTTCTACTCCGAGTCCCTCCCGAATGTCCGAGCTCCTCACCCTATCTCTAAGGCTGAGCCCGGCCACCCTACGGAGGAAACTCATTTCGGCCGCTTGTATCCGCGATCTCGTTCTTTCGGTCATTACCCAAAGCTCATGACCATAGGTGAGGATTGGGACGTAGATCGACCGGTAAATCGAGAGCCTGGCTTTCTGGCTCAGCTCCCTCTTCACCACGACAGATCGGCTCAGCGTCCGCATCACTGCAGACGCCGAACCAATCCGCCTGTCGATCTCCCGATCCCTCCTACCCTCACTCGTGAACAAGACCCCGAGATACTTAAACTCCTCCACTTGAGGTAGGACCTCTCCCCCGACCCGGAGGTGGCAAGCCACCCTTTTCCGGTCGAGAACCATGGTCTCAGATTTGGAGGTGCTGATCCTCATCCCAGCCGCTTCACATTCGGCCGCGAACCTACCCAGCAAGAGCTGAAGGTCAGAGCTGGATGAAGCTAGGAGGACCACATCATCCGCAAAAAGCAGAGACGAGATTCTCCTGCCACCAAACTCGACACACTCCACACCACGGCTGCGTCTAGAAATTCTGTCCATAAAAGTGATGAACAGAACCGGTGACAAACCTGTGCAATACCTGATTTACATAAGTCTGTGTCCCTTATGCTGCATAGTTCTAGAAACACAAGTTTCTCTGTTTGTTTGTTGTTTTTAGTGGTTGAACGTTACAATAATAGTTTATTGCCTTTGTGTGTTGACCTGTAATCTTGTTATTATTTGTCTTCTTCCTTTTCTCTAAGTGTCTGTGCTGCTGTAACGAGTCAATTTCCCCACTGTGGGATTGTTCTATTCTATTCTATTCTATTCTATTCTTTAATTTCAGTAGAGTTTGTATATTCTGATGGGACTAATGACTATTATTCTAAAAGTAATCCAGTGTTTATGGGATAAAGCTGGTATCTCTGTGCTTTTGGGTAATTGTTATGGTTTGATAACAGTACCCTGTCACATGGCCTCCCTACGATGAGGATTAGGAGATCTTAGCTAATTGACCTCAGATGCGCCCCAACCCTAGTGTTGTTTAAAACAAAACTAAAAACCCCGATGCACCCATCCGCCTTTAAATGAATTGTTTCGTATGCTGCATTGTCTCCACTGTAATCTGCGCTGTAACTTTTTCTTCTCCTTTTGCTCTAAACTCTAATTCTATCTGTGTGTATTTTAATTTGTGTTTTTATGTTGTTTTCATATCATGTCCTGATAGCTGTAAAGCACATTGAATTGCCTCTGTGTTTGAAATGTGCTGTATGAATAAAGCTGCCTGGCCTTGCCTTGCCTAATGTCCAGCGGAGCTCGTCGGTGATGTGTGTGGTTGTAGTTTGCATTTCTACTTCATGGTTGTTGCTTTTGCTGGATTATCTTCACCCAGATCATTCGAGGTTCCAGGAAGCACGTGACCTCCATCGAACAGAGGCTCTTCATAATTTGTCTTTATTTGCAAAAGGAGGCAAGACGACTGAGTTATGAAACTGACACAGATTCATTTTTTACTCACAAGATCCTAAAATGTTTGGTTTGAATTGGTTGAGGAGTATTAATCTTTACTTTGGGGATGGAGCTTCTTGTTTGTTTCATTTAGGATCTCGGTGTGTTTATTTTACTCCTGGTGCCGTTTGCTATTGTTTTCTCCTCAGCTCACCACGTTGAACAGCATCCCACACTTGTACTCCATCAGCTCAGTCGCTCACCTGCCTCTCATAATTACTTCTCCCTGAGTAAATAATCCCCTTTCTCTAAATCAGAGGCAAATGACTCTATTTACCTTCACAGGTGTCTCCTGTGTTTGAGTTTTGTTTTGTTGGGTTGAAATCTTTCATTTTATTATTCAAAAATTAACTTTACAACAAGGGTCCCATAATTAATGTTACTTAGTGCATTATTAAGCATTAATAAACAAAGTGTGTCTTCATTAAAGTTCACAATATTATTAACTAAATGTCCTTAAGGTTTAGACAGGGGGATCTGCTTGGTAATGCATCACATAATATAGTTAATACTTTATTTGATAGTTTATTAATACTTAATAATAATAATAATAATAATAATAATAATAATAATAATAATAATAATAATAATAATAATAATTCCTAATAAAGGAACGTGTTGTGAAATGTTACCCAAAAATTGACTTTTATCTCTACGTCTCCATGTTGGGCTCTAATACACAAAACCTGTAAAGTTTATTTATTTGAGCTTCTTGCTAATAAGTGATGCTGATGTGGGACTGTTACCTCACAACAAGAAGAGCGTGCTGGGTCAGGTGAGTGCAAACGGGCCATTAGTTATGTCTCTCTCTCTCTCTCTCTCTCTCTCTCTCTCTCTCTGTCTCTCTCTCTCTCTCTCTCCCTCACACACACACACACACACAGAGAAAGAGAGAGAGAGAGAGAGAGAGAGAGAGAGAGAGAGAGAGAGAGAGAGAGAGAGAGAGAGAGAGAGAGAGAGAGAGAGAGAGAGAGAGAGAGAGAGAGAGAGAGAGAGAGAGAGAGAGATCATTTAGTGGAATTGTGATTTCACATCTGGGCTAAAACCTTATTTCTCCAACATCCCATTCTGGGATCAATAAAGTATCTCCTGCCATCATACCTCGTTTTGCTCAAACACCCAAACCAAACCATCACCTCTCCTGGATGTGATGAAGTTCTTACCTGTACCACTCCAGGCCTCTGGCATAGTTTCTATCAAAGAAGTGAGTCTCGGTTCCTGCCGCTCGGACGTCCGGGTGGATTCTGATGAACTCCAGAACAGCCCTCGTTCCCCCTTTCTTCACCCCAACTATGATGGCCTTCGGTAACTTTTTGTTTCCAAACTTTAAATGGCTCATGGGAGGACTGGGGGTGTCGTTCTTTAGGATGGGAGCAGCGGAAGCGCGTCTTTGGTCTGTTCTCTCATCAGCACCGCTCGAGCTCGAGTCCACGCGCAGAAGACAGGAGATGGATTTGTGAAGGCGCCGTTTGGCTCCATCAACTCTGTGACAACCGGCTGTCGGACCAGCTGACTTGTGCATGATGGTGCTGTCAGAGAACAGCGCGGAGTAGCACAAGTATGAAAGGAAAAGCGACAGCAGGCAAATGGATGCTCCTCTGAGCCGGTGAGAGAAGAGGAGAAGTCGACTGAAGAGGAGCACCATCTCTCCATTTATTCAGAAAGCGCATGGTTCTCTAACCAACTTTACGCCTCATCTTCTCTGATGTTTGCTTTGATCGTGGCTTAACTGTCCGATGGCTCCAGAAAATAAACAGCCCAAAACATTAGTGGGGAACTCTTCTGTCACTTAATGGCACCGACTTTAATCCAGTTGTAAATAATCCACATTCCAATCGTCTTAATTTATCGCCAGAGACTGTGCCACGTTGCCACGAGCTGATCTGATGATCAACCCCCCTCTCTAAAACTCCCGGAGGTGTCCGTTATCATTGCGCACGGAGCGGGAGCGCATCGCGCTCCCCGGAACCATGGGCGGACTGAGAGCTCCACACCAGCTGAGCGAGCAGAAAATGTTTCTACACCGTGACGTCAGAGCCCCTTTACTGTTCAGAAAACATATTTAGCATCTCATCTCAATTAGTGTTCCTCACAACACAACTGCTGCATGACTGGCATCCATGATGCAGCTAAAGCGCATTTTTGAGCCAAAAATGTTCGTTTTTGCAAGTGTCAAGAAAATTCAGTGAGTTTTCTACAAGAGAAAAGACATTAAACTGATGTTTAAATTCTGAAAATTAGCTGTGTTGGAACATCTTTCGCCTGTTAAATCAGCTTTCAGCCTTTCTCTTTGTTTTTCTCCTGGAGATGCTGATTCAAAGGAACTTTACTCAAACTGATTTGTTTACTAGAGTATTTTTAACTTCAGGATATAAAAAAAAATTAATAAATACAAAAATGACCAACGTGCAACTATTGTTTTATGATTTATTAGCAGTGGCGTGTCCAGATCTGTTGAAATGGGGGGGGGGGGGGGGGCGGGGGGGGCGGACCACCATTGGCTATACATTTTTTTTGTTTACCCCAAGTCTTTTGTGGATAATGTAAAGTCTATTTAAAGGGAATTCAGTGGAGTGGCACCAGGGGTGGCCAATCCGAGGGAGGCGTGAACATGAACATTGGAACCGATTGGAACATGTCTTGGCGGCTCCTGATGACGTATCTCCTAGGCAACCGGGGCAGGGCCAAGACATCAAGGCAAGGTTCCTTGGCATTGAGAAACACCCCAAGTCTCTGAGTGATGCCATATTAGACACCATGTTTCCTTCTACAAGAGCCCATGAGGACTAAAATCATTACTGATTTGTAACAAGTGGTTACAAAACTTTCACCTTTCATAAAAACTGTTTTATACATTTAGCTCTTCACCCGTTGCCAGTGAGGTTGTACAGTACATTTCCAGGACCTTGTGCTCATCAGAGCGACAGGCCTGTAATGGTCCACACTTGTGTTTGTAACTTAACGTGTGACAGTGGTCACATGTAACAGGCAAAATAAATGTCTCACATGAAGGTGTCTGGCCAAAACCTTTAAAGATCACAACATAACCCCCCCACCCCAACCCCCAAAAAACGACTTTACCAAAATGCTATTATTCAGGGCAAATCTAAACATGGCTGAATTAAAAAGAGATGTTATCAGTTTTGACATGACATGCTACATTCACATTCCTCTTAAGGAAACATTTGAATCTTCCCTAGTAAATAACCAGGTCCATCACTAACTGGCTGACACGTTAGAAATGATGGGGTCACTATAGACTGTGGAAGACTTCTCCTTACCTGCTGTAACTCTGTTTTAGTAGAGGAAGTGTTGGGCTGTCTGTGTGTGGTGATCTCTCTTAGTTTTCCTGATGACTGATACAAACGCAGACAAGCCCAGGGTGGAGAGCAGAGGAGGCTAGGGCTGCAGAGATGCATGGGGAGGAGTTGAGATGTCACGATGGAGCTCCTGCCGGGTGTCTGCACCCAATCTCACAGGCCTCTGATTAAAGAATGATTTATAGAGGCCAGTCAGAGGGACCTGCTCAGCAATCCGTCTAGTGAATGAGATTTTTCCTCAGGAAGAGGGCGGGTAAATCAAACCTCGAGGCAAGAAGCCTGCAAAGCTCAGCGATCGGCCTCTGTGATTAAATGTTATAATCTGTTCTCTTTGCTGAGGCCACAGCTTGGCTCCGCTGTGTCACCATCAAAAATACTAAAATCAGTTTACTCTGAGTGGTGTTTGCTAGAAATACATCTTCATACCAGCTTATAACACAAAAGAGCAAGCTTTTCGGCCTCTAGAAATGAGACGTACACTCTTAAAATTTTCACCGTGAATTCACAATAATTTACTGGATAAATTTTGCCGTACTTTTGCCGTGCTTTCACAGTAAAATACTGTTACATGCACTCACAGCAATTTACTGTAATTTTGTTGCTGTGATATTATAATGTACTGCTGTAAAATCACAATTGTACACTGCAACTTTACAGCTTTAATGACAAAGCATTTACTGTTCTATTACAGTACATTCCTGGGGAATTACAATCTTTTGCTGTTCATTACAACAAGGCCCTGTACTTTTACAGTATGTACTATTTACAAGTTCACAATGATTTACTGTGAATTTACAATGTATGAAAATTTAAAAAAAATCCAGTAATGTACTGTAATAAGTAATCCAGTAATAAGTAATCCTGAGGTTCCATTAGCTTTAAATGTACTACCGTTGCACAAATACAACCCCGTCGCCAAAGTAAAGTCAGTGTTAATCCAATGGCATATTTATAGAAATTTTATTCAACATATTTTATACAGCCAAGAATTCAAGATTAATCTTTCAAGTTGTAAAATTAAAATGAGGAAAAACACTGAGAAAAGGGAATGAGGCCCTCACAACAACACGAGAGGAAAGGAGACAGTGAAGAAGGGAATGGGGTCAGGCGCTCCTTAGTCTTTAACATTATGGGCAATAGAACAGGAAAACATTTAACGTAAACTTATCTAAAAAAAAACGAACACTGAAGAACTGAGCCTGAGTACTGCTGCAAAAATCTATGATGTCCACTCAAAATCAATGAGCTTCCTAAAAAAAGTGCTCACACGAGGGTTGATTGCTGTTCGCTTCTTGGTCTTTGACCCTCTCTCAGGGTTGATCCCCAGGAAGCACCTGTTAAAAAAGCAAAGATAGTTTCAGTTGATATGAGATTAATGACTCTGGTTCACCCTCCAAAACATTAATTGGTGAAAAATGCATCTTTTTATGTTGAGTGCCACCCGCCAAATAACACACAAAAAAAGGAAGAAGAGTGTTGTTGCACAGTTTTCAAAGGAGTCAAAAACCTCCAGCAAAACCATAAATACAGCAAAATAAACATACAATCCAACATGGCGTCCTCCAGAGAGTCGGACCCTCGCGTGTGTATTTTATACCTGATTTTTATGGTTATTTGTCACAAAGTTGCTGGTATTTTTCAATGAATGGGCTTCATTTGATTCATTTTGCAAAACATTTCAACGTATATTTCCAGAAATTAATGACAAATACTACACACTGTCACTTTAAATGTGATCTTTATAAAATACCTTTGAATGAACTCCAGTGTTAACGATCCAGTGGCAGGATACTCGATGTTGAAGACGTAATAGCAGCTCAACAATGCAGCTACACCATGTAAAAAGAACGGGTGTGGGCCCATCATGACCTGTCCCTCGATGGATATCAGCCATCCAGAGGGCTTCATCATGTCACCTGAAATGAAAAGACTGATATGAGCATTTTTTTCTACTTCAGCTACAAAATTCATCTAGATTTCAAGAATGAAACAAGTTATATCAAGACAGAAATGTCAATATTGGATCAAAGTAATATTACCTTGAATGATCAAGCAGGGGCTGGTGGGAAGTTCTGCAGAACTTATGTCCACGGCAGTGGCACATGGCTGTAACATAATCACACAGCAGCATAGATTTAGGATAGAGTATAAATATTCCTCATTGGTCAAAGTTAATAAATCGTACAGTTGATAATGTAATCATTCAATTTGCATTTAAAATTTTTTAATACAAAATCTTACATCAACTTCAAGCACCAAACATTCTTTTGGCTCTTTGAAGTACAACATTAGGACCAGCAGGATGGAGGCAGCCTTATCAGAGTCTTGAGCGTAGTTGACAATAACTTCATTGATGTTGGGATGGTCCAGTGTTGAACAGTAATCCAGGATGGTCTGTCCTCGTTGACTTATTGCCGCCTGTAGTTTCTGAAGGACGTTGATGTCCGTCAAAAGAGCAAAATGTGAGAATAGGCTTTTCTGAGAGAAGAGAAAGGGCCACTCCTCTTTGATGTCAGACATTGCTGCAGCAGGCATTTTGTTAAGGTATTGCCGGAGGATGACATATGTCTTTTCCATCATTGGTTCTGCTCTCTCCGCCCCTTTCATTCCTTCCTCTGTGTATACAGACAATAAAAATGCATTGTTAGTACCAAAGTAACAATTTGGTCTTGTTAGCTGCCGAACACACAGTTTTTAGATCTTGACCAATGAAAAAACTCCAAACAAAATAACCCAAAACAACAGTAGAAAGCCTGCCTGAGTAGATGTTCAGTAGATCCCTCTTCATCTTCATCAACGATGCCTCGGTCTCCCCCTCTGGGAAATCCACTGGGCCCCACCTGACACACCTAAGAAGGGGAATCACAGGGTAACACTACTATTAGGGACAGTTATAGCCCAGAAGTTGGAGCAATGACTAAAGGGTCCGTTTGACTCCCAGTTGTGACTGCATTAACAGACTTATGTCACAGAAGTTATGTTACAGTGTAGAAGTGTTGTAAACACTGATGTTGTTTATCCAAATAAAGCTGCAGTCCACAGTGTTTGTGTATATATTAAAGATACCTAAATCTTTCAAAAGATATTTCTCTTCAAAATTATGATAGTTTTTTTCTACCCCACAACATTCGTTATTCTTCCTAGTTCCTCCTTCCTGCTATTTGAACATTCCTACTGACCGCCAAATTTTTTTGCCAACAGAATTGGAGCTTCCACCTTGTAGGCACAGGTGGCCTAAGTCACGCTCTTCTAAAAATGAGTCAAAGGAACCACTTAGCTGTGATTGGCTAAAGACAAACCATTGTAGCAAGTAGACGGACATTCGAGGGGTCCTCCAATCCGCTCAATGTTTCCTACCAGATGGCCCCCCCTCCTTCCCAACGCTGTTTGCAGCAGAGGTTCCAGATCAAAACGTGGAAACTCGACACGGGGTGGGGCAACACATACATTTAGCTGCTGCTGGGTTAGCGGTCTTTACAACACTTTTAAAATTGGCTCATGCTTGCTGGAAAAAGGTCTAAGTTAATGTCAATAAAATTTGTTTTGTTCCGTTTCTGGCTTATTCATGGTCATATACAATGCTTTTGATAAAATGTTAACAGATATTACATGTATATTGCCACATACCCGTACTGGTCAACAGGACCTCTCTCTTGTCTGATCTCTCCTGCGATTCCTGTGAAGCGTTTTCTGCGGTGTCGAAGAAGAGTTTTGGTTCTGTTGTGGTACTCCACTCTTGTTTTCACTTGCTGTAGTAGAGAATAGCAGCCATCTCCTGTAGTATCACCATACTTTCCAATGTCAGCAAATGACTTTGGATGTCTCCTAAAAATGTGTGGGATTAATAGACAATTAGAAAGTAAGTAGTCAAGTAGAAAATATTGCACTATTGTTACACAACAGACATTTACAACTCATGTACTTGAAGAACCAAGTTTAACCTTCGTGTATCCTGCCATGCGCTTTAGCACACTTGATATTTCAAGTATGAAAAAAAAAAACAATGTATTCCTTCCAATTTACATTTAAAATTTTCAGAAGGTGCTAATTCTTTCCCTGATCATCCCATCCTTACCTGACAATGTTTCTCACAACGTTGTAGCACATGGCTCTGGATGGGTTTTGGTCGTGCTTCATCATTTGGTCCACAAGCGCAACCACGAAGGCCCTTCTTTCGTCTGGTAATGGTCTTTGTTGTTTTTCCACTCTACGTCGAACAGCTGATGACATCTGGTCCAAGTTGAGATGAAAGTCAACATGCCATGGTACCCCTGGCTGTGAGGCGTGTGGCGTGCTTGGAGGGCTGGACAACAGGTGATTTGGAGACTGGAGTGTTGTGTTTGGGGAACTTGGAGTTTGGGAATTTAGAGCATTTGGATCAGGAGCAGAGACCAACTCCATATTAAGAGTAACAAGTCCTAGAGGGCACAAAGAAAAATTATTTAAAGTGGAACTGAATATGGTGAAAGAAAAACTTAACCCAGCCCCCAGATACAGTTTGATAAATGGTAAAATGTAGGTTGTCCCAGGAGGCACAGAGGGGCGCGTGTTCGCTCTTGGCTGGTAATGCCCTGCCTCGAGTCGCAATCCGCTCTCGGCTGGCGGGAGACGCGCCTCTGTATGACGTCATTCGGCGTTTGTTGGGGTCGTCAGCTGCTCGCCGAATGAAAACGGAGCGTGAACATTCAAGCGGTCGAGACGGAAGTACCGCACAACAAAAAAGCCTAGATGTGAACGCAGCATAACGCCATTCTATTGGCCAAGTGTGTCCCACAGATGGCTTTATCCCCAAACCCACAAAACGTTGCTGTGAAACCAGGCCTGTGATGTGTAATGGTACAAATATCATGCAATTGCACCAAAATGCAGTAGCCAATGTTCAAGCCAAAGGGAGAAGCAATTACATTTTTTTAATACAATGTGTATTGTGTACAGCTTGTGTCAAAGTTCAAAAGCCCTAGTTTAGTGACATCAAAGAGTGGAAAGAGGAAATTACCATCCTTGATTCCCTTCATCAACTTCCGACTTTGGATGGGTTTGAGGTATTTCTCCAGATCCTTTTCCTCCAACAAGGTGAGATCTTCAATAGAGTCCACTCCGAGACCATCCAGCATGGTGGTCAGAAGGCCACCAGGGAGACCAGGCAAGTATGACCACACTGCTTCCTTAACCTAGTTTCGTTAAGTATTCAGTTGTGTAATTTAGCATTTTTACCATCCCTAAACTGTATTCATGTTTTCTACTATAGCCTGTTCAATAAAAAAAATTAATAGGTGGGTTTCACATTCTGTAATTCTAATGCAGTTGGAGGGCAGGTCCCAATACAATCTTTGGGGGAAAACTGTTTTTGTAAGAAATTTCAGAAAAGAAACTGTCCTGTTTTTATTGATAAATATTTTAAAAAGTGACTGGATTCACAAAAGCGTCACATTATTTCATTGGCCGAAAGACCTTTCTACAGGTCAATATCACACCCATTTTTTACTATTGTCTCCACTTTTGGACATCTTGATTGGAAAAGTAATTAAATGTATTTTATGTGTTGACGGAATAGACATTGAACTTTGTGACAGTTTTTGTTTTATTGACCAGGAAATTACTTAGGAATTAGCAAAAAACTAAAACTAGAAATAGGCATTTTGACTGTTATGATGGTTACTTGCAAATTATTTTTAGTTACCCTGCATACAGGATATAGAATATAAAGAGAATTTCACGTGAAACCGACCTATTAAAGATTCAAATGTATTCAAGGCTACCCAAAAAAAAAAATATCAGCTATGACAACATAGCCTGCTCTACTACTCACATCTCTCCTCACATATCCTGTATCCTCATTTTCACCCTTACTCATACTGCTTCTGGAAAAGAATGGTGGAGAGCAATAAGGGACTGATCATACACGTTGTATGCTGAAAGGGGATAGTAGTCGAGGAGATCTTCATGCTTAATGCACACATATTTGTCTTGGATCACTCCTTGGTCACAGTACACGCCTGTGTCACATAACTTTACAAAAGTATGTTTCTCGGAGACAAAAATGACAAGATTATGTTCAACAATAATGAGCATAATCTTCCCCATGAAAAGCCCATCATCAGTGTTCTGTAATAATACATACATCCCCCTTCTGTAATCTGTGCCTTTGACTGTAACACAGTTACAAGCTACTGCCGACTGTAACTGGAATGGACAACTGGCAACAGATGCCCTGATCCTGTCATTGTAATCTTCAACATGGAAACAAGTCCCCTTTTCTGCTTGTACAAGTGGAGGGAACAAGTTTCCCACACTTAAGTAAGCTTGTAGAAGTTGGTGCCTCTCTGCTAGAGTTTTGCACAAATTCCTGAAATTGTGAAATTTTCTGGCACACTGTTTAAAAAATGTGTGCTTGCTCTCAAACCGCAGTGTCCATAGTCGTATAAGTGGGCCAAAGTGAATGATGAGAGATGGATAGTGACACAGATAATGGTGCTTTGGTCTGAGGGGAGCAATGGGGAAAAGCCTCGTCCTGGTGACTATGTACTCCTCTATGAGGACTTTAAGATACGCAACCTGGCCCTCTGTAATCACCGGTGCACAGATGAGCCCAACAATCTCCCTGAGCTGCAAAATTATTAGCCACACCTCATTTTCGCAGGGATCTTTAATCCTGTCACCCACCATGAGTGGGAGAAGTCTAAGGAAACACCAGTTCTGAACTGCGTGTCCACTTAGCTTGTTGCTGCTGGGAGAGAGGTCTGCTGGCTTGTCCTTACCATCATTACCTTCATATCTGAACTGGTTCTTGCACCTGTTTAACTGCAGGTATGTGAAATGATTCTCCTCAACTAAATGGCGAATATATAAGGGCAGGTCATAAGCAATGACTCCCTCAAATAAGTCATGGCCTAGACATGGTGGTAGGCCAGGCTGGCAAACATGGAAATGTGAAAGCTGATTGAAAGGAGAGTCAAACTTGATGCCACATACAGAGTCAGTGGCAGTAGTTTTCTGTTCTTGCAAGTTACATGCATATGATTGAGCTGTTCTTTTTGTACCACACAATATAGGGTTAGCCAGGAATACCTCTCTACACACCTCACAGTAGCGACAAAACCATATAGACCGACTGAAGTTCTCCAAGAATCCCCCAATAGAATGGGATCCCAGGTTGTCTCCTGCAATGGCAACTAAAGAGCCCTTTAGTACATTGCCATCAGATGTGAGGATACCTCTCTGCTCCAGAATTTTGAGGTCCTCAATCAGGGGGGCAAAAACTTTGTTTACCCCAAAATACTTAAAGTCTTGTTCCCTACATAAGAGAACAAGTTGCATCTGATCAATTGAAGATCTGTTGTAAGGCAAGATGTCAGTCAGAGTCAGGTAAACAGCTAAAACCTTGTGCTTTTTTTTCCCTGAGCCTAGGGGGTTGACAACCTCGAAAGCATCTTGGTACAGTATTAAACCAAGTGAAGAAGGGTCAGCTTTCAACACTGGATTTCTTTGAAAGCCTTCTCCATCCTTCACATCCTGATAGACAGCATCAGCAGATGGCTGTGAACGTGTCATGGTGTACTGTTCACGCAGAGACTCATTTTTGAAAAGTGTCACCAAGGTCTCGTGCATGGGAATATACTGAGCAAAACACTCCTTGTCATCATCATCATTGCCCAAGAGCAAAGGCACAGGATGAACATAGTTAAAAGATTCTTTAAAAGCAGCCTTCCTCTTTGCATCGGTATTGAGCCTTTCCCTGTTATAGAGTGAGAGTAAATCCTCTCTGTTCATTTCCTCAATGATGCTGCTTATAGTGGCCTGAGGGATTCCGAGTTCCTTTAGTTTCTCATTTAGAATGTTTAGGGAATTTGACAGGCCAAGTTCATGAGCACTTTGAAACCCATCAATGATGGTCTGAATAGTGGTTGCTGGCAAGAGTAGCTTAGATTGCATTTTTAGGTAGAAAAGTGTAAGGTTCTGGAAAAAGAGGTTTTCATCTACAACTAATGGCATTTGTGGTTCATTATGTTCCTCAGCAGGTTCTGAATATGACTGACTGGTTCCTGGCAATGGCTCTGTGGCTATAGACCTGTCTAAAACAACATCATTTAAAACTGAATCCTCAACACTCCTATGTTTTCTACAAATATGTGAAGCAAAACTGGACACGTTTGTGAATGTGCAATCACAATCCCTAAATGGACATCTTGTTTCTAATCCTCCACTTATGTGCTTCTTCAAATGCCCAATAAGAGAGGCCAAAGTGCTGCACTTAAATGCACATACCTCAACTAGACATTTTAAGGGTGCATTAGTTGGTAGGGCTGACGTGTCAGGCAGTGTACTCCCCGCAGTCTGCGGGTTAGACCTATGCTGCCTATACATATGAATTTGCAGTCCCGTGTGTTTTCTGCACCTCCATGAGCAATCAGGCACACCACACTGGTATTGATAGTTGGGGACATTGCTATGCAGTTTGGTGTGCTGAACATAGCTATGGACATTCCTAAAGACATGCTCACACCCAACCAATTTGCAGTTGAACATTGTGAAGCATGTCAACTAGTCACTTACAGTGTGGTCAGCCTCGCTCTCTGGTGATCTAGAAAGAAAATAAAGAAGAAATTACACAAAGGCAACCAACAATACAATTTTAAGTTTGCATGCACATTGTGATCATTGTAAGTAAGCCTATGTTTAAAACAGTGTACATATAATTATAAAATGTGCAGTAGAGGCAGACAGGTATACCAGGCCAATATATTAACCTTTTTTGGTATTGGCCATTGCCCGGATTTTTATATAGGCAATATTAAAATAGATAAAGGCACCTGTGTGGCCTGCTATCTTTTAAAATGTGTTACAAAATGTATTAGCATTACAATTAACAGGCATATATTGACTATAGTGAGTAGAGGGGCCACGTTTACAGATTTTTATTTTGTTTTTAACAGTTATTTCCCTATGAGAAGTAATATATTCTGTGCGAGGCAAAAGTTCAAAACCTCAAGCCAATAACTTAGCCAAATCAGACTATTAGATTTTTTTCAAAAAGAAATGAGTCTTTACATTCAATGCTGTGGAGGAACAACCAAATCAAGTACTCTTAAAATAAGCGCAAGAGTTTTATTTCATTTTTATGTTTAATTCTCTGCCCAGGTTGTTGTGACTGAATACGTAAAATGATTTTTAAAAATTAATTACATAGAATAGGCATTAATTCGTCAGACAATTGTATTTATTTATGTGTGTGTTTTCAGTAGCACTTTGAGATTTTTCTATCAATGTAAACAGTAATTTTTACAATTATTATTCATCATCAAAATGAAATAAAACACAAACAGCAATGCTCATGATTAAAACAGTAACTACCTTAGTCGCACCAGCAACAGGAACTACAAATTTGTGTGACACAGGTACAGAAGTATCAAGATGTCAGTCCAACCTAGAATACAGGCATACTCAAGTCAACACAGGGAAGCAAGGTGAAGAACACAAATTTTAGGTCAGAATGTTGTAGATAACAGTGATAAGTAGATAACCGATACTAAAAAAAACATTGCTAACAAAAAGAAACGCAGTGTTATGAGCGCCAACTAATCAGAGTGCCTTTCACTCTGTAGTTACTTTATCACACATATCTTGAATGGACTGCAGAGCAAGAGGAAACCATAGCCAAGGATTAGATAAGTATTCCTTCATTGTCCCACAGTTAGGAAATTTGTGTATGAAAGTATGAGCAGTTGAGTAGCAGAAGCAGTTAAAGAACAATAAAACAAGTATTTAAGAAAAGAAAGCACTCGGGTATATCTGGGAGTAGTATCTAAATAGGTTGAGAATTCCAGATGAATGTGGCGGCAACAGTGAAAATGTGGATGATAAATAGTGGAAATAGCAGCAGTGATCTCGAAGTCGGTAGTTACAAACACAAATACACCAATCTGTGTAAAATAACAGAGGGATTATTCAGTTATGATTAAACGAGGTGAGTCAGTAATAATCAAAGTGAGTCTGATGTGCATAATATATTAGTCATTCATTGTGCAGATATGACAGCTGGATTATTAATTATAGTGTGCAAAAATGACAGTACATTGGTTATACTTGCAATCAAATCAAATAAGATAATGAGTACAGTCAAAGTTCACACCCTGACAGAGATTTCTAAGGATGAGTGAGTACAGCATTATCTGTATCTGTTAACCATATTAATTATCTGTATCTTATACATATCTTATACATGTGCAAAATGAATGCACAGCAATTAATTATTTTTCTGCAATGAGATTCAACAGCGTTGGCTCCGTCAAAGCTTGATACTTTTCAAGCTTCAACATTCAGCTGCGTCGCTTTACAAGCAGCAACCAATCAGAGCGCCTGTTGTTGTCATATCACTACTACGAGCCAGATTCCATGAAAAAAAAAACAAGCATTTAAGAATTTCAGCCATAGAGCATAAACTTATCGTCGTATTCAATCACCGCGAACCGTATGGCCCCTCCTGTCATGCCTAAACAGATCGGCATAACTAGGACTTCGTTTGGAAAAAGATTGGTGAAGAACTCTGCGTGTTGGATAAGTTTAGAGAGCCCCTCCCGCGCTCTTTCCCCCCTGCAGCAGGGGGGGTTCCTGAGGCAGCAGCCAACGGTTACGGCAGACGTTACAAGGGCCAAAGTAAAAAAAATATAGGGCTTCAAATACGGGGCTTTATGCGCGCTGTTTGATGTATACGTTATGGCCAGTGTGAACGCAGCATTAATTGGCAATATCTTTGAGCGTTTTTGCATACAAAAGTGGAGCGCAACACGTCAGAAGTGCTCCAAGCTGCACCCGCTCCGCTCTGCGGTAAATCATGGGTCTGACATCGCTTTGCCTCACGGCACATCATGTTTCATTTGTCAACCCCCCATTGTTTCCATCAACAATAGATCGCGCCTCCCCCCCCCCCCCCCTCCCCCTTAAAAAACGTTCCTGAGCTGGTAGACCAACTTCCACATGCAACCTTCGATGCAACATTTTTAAAGACAATATATATGATCTGCGGCATGCAATAAACGTTCAACAAAAAGTAAATATCATTGTAAAAACAAAGTTGCTCACCTTCTTCACCGGCGGAGAAAGGGAAAGAGGGATTTCGCGCCTTCAGTTCAAATTAGTAGTTCGGTTAGAGGAAGTCTCCTCCCCTTCCAGTCTGCCCGTGGATCCGCCGGACGGAAAAAAGCAATAATTTTCTGGAACGTTTAATGCTCCAACATTTGTCCAGAAAAGGCAACTCAAGAGTTGTAGTCCACTACAAAATGTAAAATAACTTTTACCACCTAACAAAAATCAGCTCATCTTTGAACTTTTATGTCTTTAAATTTCATGAACATTATATGTTACATCCGTCATTCATTGTTCTGGCAGTATATAGGCTGCCTGTGTCACGTGACTTCCAAGTCAATATTTTACTGTAATGTTACAGTTTGATGGTGTGAAATCAGTGCACTTTTTACAGTTTTGCTGTGAAAATAAAATTCCTGGTTGTAATATTACAGATGGTTTTACATGGCAAGATTATACTGTAAAATAGGAGTTAAATGCTGTAAAATCCAAGGATATTTTATTTTTACATTAATTCAATGGGTTATTACAGGGAAACTTAATTACAATAAATTACTGTAAAATATTACTTTAAATTAATGTGAAATGCTGGTAATTTCTAACAGTGTGAGGATCACAGTTTTATGCAGAAAAGGTTTGAAAAGAAATATTTCTGTCCCCAAAAATGTAAAAGTAGACTATTTTAATTTTAGATATTGCCTTGATCGACCTTTAAGGAGATCAAACACAAAAAACGAACCATGAATGTAAAAAACCATGTCAGCTGCCTTTTGGAGGTATCTAAATATAGGTCATCTACTCACTGTCCACTCCATCAGCAACGACGCCCATTTGTCAGAGTAAGAGAAACCTGAGGGGGACGTCTGCCTGTCTCAGATCTGATGAGATGCTGAGGACAGAAACAGATGATCAAGATAATTTAACATTACAGATGGATGAGAAATCTCTCTTGAGGATTCAGATCACAGCCCTACAGAAAAAATAATGCTCACATTGGCATTTTGTGGTTAGAAGAAGCGTATGGGAAAAGATTTGTGCCAATAGGATCAAGAAAAAATCACTTTGGAGGTCAAACAAAATATTAAGACATTGAGAGAAAATAAATGTTTCAAAAGAAATATGTACTGTCTGAATCAACTTCTTAAAATGAGTAATAAAGTATGTTTCCTTTTTCTGTTTGCCTCTATGTGTTTTTGTTATCAATTTCCTTTGATTCATTCTTGTTGCTCAGAGCTTTTCTCTCACTACCAGATTTGCACTTACACTACCTGCTTTCTCCTTTGCAATCCCTGAGTTTTTGGTTGCAATTCTGACACAACCCTTTCAGGTGGGTGAGACTTTTGAGATATCCTCTCCCATAGGACAGTGCTTTCTCTTTATTGACAGTTCAGTGACCTGGAAGTGATGTAGCGTCCAAGACTTTTTTTTTCCCCCACCTCGGTCAACAACATGAATTTTGAGCCCCAAACACGTTATTTCTGCTGTCTGTAGTGTCTACTGAGGATCTAAAATGAGTATTGATAACAAATTTGATCTTTTCTTAGGCACTCTTAGTTAAATCTGTAAGTTAAGCCACTTTTTAAGTTGGTTTTAACCAGACGTTTGCTCACTAGCTAGCTGTTAAGCTAGCCTCAGGACAATGCTCTATTGCTGCAGAGAGGCGTGTTAAAGTCTCATCTTAACACATTCATTACTGGCTTCATGTAATTACCTATTATTGCAGTTTATGTTAATAAGTTTGCTACTTTTTCATGAATCTGTGGAACATCAGAGACTTTGCAGCTACTGGAGCTAACCTGTGTACAGCTAACTCGCTACAGAGGAAGCAGCAGAAAGCAGAGCTAACAGGCTGTCAAGGGGCGATGTTTGCTGGTAAATACTCTTTTAGTGGAACAGCAGGATTTTTATGGTATAACTCAAACAGAATCTACATGAGCTATTGTGGGATAACATTTAAAATACATTTACTTACAGATAAATGTATTTTTTATTCCCTGTTATTTGGATGGGCTAAAAAAGTTCATACTTCTGCCTGCTTCTTTTTCAGTCAAATGAATGGTTTATTTGATGTAACTCTGACTGAATAATTATCTAAGTGAGTATGCTTGAAAATAAATTTCTTATCAGTATACATATGACATTTGTAGATTCAGTTAGTAAGTTTTACCTTTGAAACAATGTTTTTCCCTTTAGTCAATATTTTTGTTCTGTCAATTTTTTAATTTTTGTTTGATCGTCAAAGTGTTTTTCTTGATCTTTTTAAGAAGCTAATTCAGATAGTAAGTTTTTCTTTTGAAACAATTTTTTTTTCTCCGAAGTGTTTCCTTGATCCTATTGGCACAAATCTAATCCCATAGCAGGTGCCAGTTTTTTTAGTTTTAGAAAATGTTAGCAGTTTAAAAAAATGGAAGCTGATAGATTAATCAGTAAAACTTGAAATAGAAGCAACTTTTTCAGAAACGTGGGGTAAACTACAGAAGTGAATTCTGTTCAGGGGTGGACTGGCCAATCTGGCATTCTGGCACTATCCCGGTGGGCTGCTTAGCCAAGTGGGCTGCTTGCCCAGCTTGGGCCGACTCTACTCCACAGCTGGTGATCTGCAGAACATTAGCTACATGGTAACCCAAAGCTAACATAGTTTTTCCAGGCGTTTTCTTGCAAGAAAAACGCACGTAGAGCGATGATGTAGGAGTTGTTTTACTGCGTTAGCATGTAACTAATGTCCCGCTGATCTCCGCCAGAGGAGAATGAGCTGATCTGGAAGGCCATGGCTCTCGGTCGCAGCGGTCTGGCCCTGCTTGTAATTTAACAGTCCTAGCCCATATTAGATCTCACATTCGGCCTAGAGACAAGTCCGCAGGTGACAGCACCCCCCACCTCCACCACTCTCCCAATGGGCAGGGCCGACGATTTGTAAAAATGCCAGTGTCGGTACAGGACCTGCTCGGGTGCAGGATTGGCTCGGGGTCCTTCGACTGCCGATGACGCCAAAGTAGTTGATTGGCTGAACATGAAGTTTACAGAAGTTCTGTTATCACGTTATGATTTGATTGGTCAGGACAAATTTGCGGAACTAGTCTTAGCGGTTGTAGTCCTGTAGTCCAAAAATCAATACTTTTTGGAGAAAATATGTTTGAATTTCTAAAGGAAATGTAAAATATAAGCAAATGATAAACGGTGACCCTCAAAAGCTCTTGATGTTGATGAAATGGGGCAAAATAAAATATAAGAACTTAATTGAAAGACACCAAGCAATATTTTGAGTCAAATAATGTATTTAGATAACAACTAAGGAAATATACGGATGAACTCCACATTAATACAAACAGATATGGCTTCACATATAAGAACTGTTCTATTTTTGTCAGTCCAATGTTGGTTTTATGCAGTTTCACATTCTTTACAAAACAAAGATAATATGGTGTTTTATTAACAAATTAGAATTATAAAGAAAACATTATGTGTTAACATACAAGAATTTATTAACATAACTGCTGATGTCTTTCCAAAACGCATGTGTGAAAGCCGAGTAGATTTGCAGTAATGTGACGTCATCTGCAGTCGAAGGACCCCGAGCCGATCCTGCACCCGAGCAGATCCTGTATCGACACCAGCGTTGAATTTTGGTCGCAGTGCACCCCTGATTCTGTTTGTTAGATTCAGTGATTTCCAAACGTTTTATGGTAGAAAATCCGCAGTCTACATTTATTGTGTAAATATAAAAATAACAGTAGTAAAATAGTGAATAAATTATCTGTCCATATCTGATTTTACTCATTATTTACAGTAATTCTAACAATGACTGAAGGCAGGTGAAGCATGATAACGGCGCTGTGCTGCCATCTGCTGGCCATAGTGTGTTTCTACAGCCAGATGGTGTGGCAAGCTAGCCTGGCAAGCCAGACTAAATAAATGTACTTTGCAAAGCAAGAATTTGGTCTAGTTCACTAGGCTAGTGGCAAGCTGCTTCTGAAGCGAAAGCGAAAGCTTTCAGCTTTTGAAGCAGCAACGAGAATTACAGCATTGCGGAATTCACCATAACAGCTGCTTCTTACACCATTATTATTTCATTGCTGTGAAAATACATCGATGCTAAACACCAGTAGGTTTAAAAACATTTTTCTGCAACATTAATGAATAACTGTAAAGTTTGTATGGCCTAGGAAAGTGTTTACTGTTCAGGACAACATGGCGCTTTTTATTGATGTTTTCTCGTGATATTGATGTCTCACACCTCAAGAGAATCCAACCATCCAGTAAGATGTTTAAAGATGTTAACCTCTGTTTTTGTTATTATGGGGTATTTTTTTCACCTATAGGTAAGTCAAAGGAATTTAGAAAATTACACTTCGTATATTTCTATGGAATAAATGAGAAGAATAGCATTTCCTTTAAGCGTTGAACCAAATATTAAAAAGCTGTGTCAGTTGATAATAACAGAATATAAGCTAGAAACTGGGAAAATGGGTGTCTCACAAGAAAAAGTGGGTGTAACCCACCCCTCATGCTGTGTTCTGGATCCCGATCTGCCTGTCGAACTTCTGCTCCCTCATTCCCTCACTCATGAACAAGACCGGAGACATTTAAAGGTGTGGAACATGTGTTTAATCATTTAATCATAACCAGGGGCGCCGTAAAGTGGTGAAAGATTAGGAAGATTCTGAGGGCCCACAACTGTCAGGGGCCCAAAAAAGTTTCAAAGTTGAATAAAAAAAAATAAAGTTTAAAAATCAAAGTACTATACTTTGCAGTTTTTTTCTCATTTAAGAAATTAAACAAACAATCTTTTAGTCTTTATGAAATGTATATTTATTCAGAGGTCCCTACTTTATTTTGACTAATTAATTTGAACACCCCCCCCCCCCCCCCCACCACCACCACCACCACCTAACGGCATAAAATGGTACAGTCCACCTGGCCGAGGGGCGCGTAGCAGGTGAGGCCAGCTCACAGCAGTCAGACAGTAGAGTGTGTCAAGGCTGCAGTAAAAATATGTCTGCAAAAACAAAGTCTGGGTCACAGAAAAGGAAAGAAAGAAAGGAGAAAGAGGACAGGCAGAAGAGAGGGTGTCAGTATGTCTTACAGTTTTTCTCAAAGAAAGGTGGGTTTAGTTAGTGAGTGGTTAAATTCAACCTGTTTGCTAGCTCTGATATCCACAGTGAGAGGAACTATGTTTCATCTAATTATGGTAAATGGGTTGTTGTCCTTGTCCCTACCAGAATCAGCAGCTGATGATATGTCAGCAGGTGTCCCCTCACAACCCAATGAACCTCAAGAAGGTGAGCAATGTAGCATGCTAGCTAGCAGCTCATTTAAGGGGGTCTGTGGGAATCACTTACGGCTCTCTTCTCTATCAGTACTATTACAAAGGAATAGAAAAAGGCTATTTTTGGAGATAAACTCATTGTTTTTCGACATAATGATAATTATAAATATCAATCAGTAAAAATTTATAGATTGTTTTGGATGCTGGGCAGGTTGAAGCATTGTTATTTAGTCTGTTAATGTAACATAAATTACTGTGAGATTATTACTGTGAAGCACCTTTTTGAAGGCACCATACAAAAAAAAAACCCCTCTACATCTACTAAATACCTTGAAATGAAATTTTTCAAATCTGACTGAATTATGGGAGGTTTTACAAGATGTAATTTGTTTATGTAGCTTTTAGAACACAAACCAAAAATCAATAATTTCCAAATAATTCATCAGAGAGCAAAACTGAAACAAAAGCTATTAATCATTGTAAGAAATAAACTTAATATAACATTGAACACAATAAAATATGAAATCTAGTATTGATGATGGAGAACTACAGCTAATATCCTGCAGGAGTCTGTGCTGCATTTTCCCTGTTGTGCATAAATTATAAAGACTGTTGTAACTTGGATAAAGATTTTGACACAAATGATAGCCTATATTGTAACACATATATCAATTTCATTATGTACAGAGCCTGGACTTTCCCAATGTCAGGTTGGGTCAGGACAAAGTATATATGTATTCATGCAAAGTTGTCCAACTTTAAAATTGTATGTAACCCTAACTGACTCCAGTTTGAACTGTGTGCTTATTCATTTTGTGTCTATGATGAAGCCATGGAGACTTAATAAAGAAGTCACCTTGTGAGCAGTTAATCTTTAATTTTTATCAGTCATACAGAAATACTTGATTTTAAGAGCAAAGACAGCTGAAAATGTAGCTATGTAAAGCTTTGACACAACATGGAAATTTAATTAGATATTCAAATTTGAATTTTATCATCAAATAAAATTTTAGAATAAATAAACACATTTTAAGGGAGTAATAGGGAAAAGGAGATTAGCACCTTTCAGCATGTACATTTCCTGCTTTTTCCAGCGGTGATATTGCTGATTCTGTTAAGGAAATTCACTGTTTAATGAGAGACAGCTGGTGAAAATGATATGTAAATAAGTAAGAATGCATGTAGACCTACATAATGAAGCAAAACTGAAACACTAATATAAAGTATATATATTATATTTTTTTCTCCCTTCGAATCTGGGAGGGTGGAACCCCAGCTCCAGCTATGGACGAGCCCCCAGGGGGCCCAACTTGATATTTTTTCATGGGGCCCAAAATCTCTGGCAGCCCCCCTGATCATGACAACCGTTACTTGTTGAAAAGACACATTTCTCTTGTTGTTTTTGTAGAGCGATGATGTCATTTAAAGGGATCAAAAGAAAAAAAAATCAACCTCCTTTCCTCAAAATATTTTCTGGAAAAATTTGAAACTTGTTTTCTGACATAAAGCTACAAATGCAATGTTCATTTAGTTATATAGTTTGTTTTGACCAATAGCCATTAATTAATATTATTACCAAATAAACAACAGATCGCTAAGCACTGTTATTACAGAATTTGTTTTCCTTCTATAGCTTCAAGTCTTTTTATCCTTTATGATGTTCTGCCTTTTCTCTTGGGCCCCTCGTTATTTTCCTCTTCCTCTAAATGACTCTTCCATCCACTTTTTGTGTGCCTCCTCCTGATGGTCTACCTCCAGTGTGTTCCAGGTCTCTGAAGGGCCTCCATATGCGTTTCAGCCTGAGAGATCGGCTCCTTCTCATCCGTTCCCAGATAAAAGAGAGAGGCTTTAAATTTTCACGGGTTCTCTAAGGTGGTAGTTATCCATCTGGTTCACTATGATCGGCCCTTTTGATCTAAATAAAGACACCTTGAAAGATGTCTTGGCCTTCAGCCCAGAAGAGTGAGCTAACAAATCCTTCGTTTGAACAGCTTTAACTCATGGCACTGTGGACTAAAGACCTGACAGAAAAATAGGGCAGAGGGTTCTCAATAATCCATTACACACTTATCACAGTGTCATAGTTTAATACATTTAAGTGTGTACCAGAAGTTACAACAACAAAGTGAATGAAATTAAAAGCTGAAAATTAGCCACAAGAAGCCAAATCTATGTCAAGATCAAGAAAAGGGTAGCTCTTTAAGGGCTTTCTGGTCTGAGCTGCATCATCATTCTTGATTACAAGGTCTGACTCATTTCCAGTTCAGGTTGAATTATTTCTGGGCTGTCCTCCCCTTATCCAGGATCATGTGTGTGTTGTTACTGGGCAGGTGTAGTCATGGAGAGGAAGGAGTCTGGTTTGGGGATCCCAGTGAACAGTGAAGTCAGGATCAGGATGAGAGTCAACTCCTCTAAGTTTTAAGCCATGGTTCTCAAGTGGAACCAGGTACCAGCATTGAGTCTACCTCAATTCACACCAGATGCATCTACAGTGCGTTACGGAAGCAGCACCATTTACTTCCAACCTCTGACGCACTTCAATTCACATCGGAAGAGTGTCAGATGCACAGTGGCTGTGCCATGGTCTGTGTAGTTGGACTCCTTAGATCACAAAATTACAGGAGAATTCCTGATGCATGTTGTAACTCACCATCTATTCCCACAGTTGTTGATATTTCTGTCCATGAAGTCTCCTTTTTGTTGTTTGTAAAAAAGATACGTGATGTTTATAAATAATGTTATGGTTCTTCTCTGCCAGGACAAAAGCCTCCATTCCACCAGATGTGAAAATTCTCCAAAATGTTTGTGATGCTACAGTGGACAGCTTCCTTTTGGACGTGCTCCAGAAGCGAAGAGTTCATTATGTTTCAATTCTATTTTTACACGCTGCGCTTCCAAAACACACCATGCACCGCATTTTCGATCGAGCCAGATAGAAAGTCCAACACGAAAGCAGTGTAAAACATCAGGAAACAGTCCTGTGAAAACCCGTAGCCGAAGTAAACATAACAGAAAATAAACATTTTTTTTTATACATGCATCGTACTTTCTCCCTGCTTGTTATTGAGTGGACATCTGAAATCACGTGTGATGTTGCAATTCTCCTGTGATTTTGTGACTTTGCAGCTTCAGCGGTGTGGAAAGCTTTTGCTCAGGTTTCGCTTCTGAAATGCTCCCAGTTGACAGGGAGCTCACGGATAAACGCTGCTATTTTGTTACATGCCGCTTTCCCGTCCGGTGGAAAGGAGGCTTAACCCTCTGGAGGCAGGCGTTGCAGATTTGCAATTTTGAAACCTGCCTACCTGGTTACTCCACATACGTATTTCATGAGCATTTTTTTTAACTCAGAAGTACCCCTGAAGGACTTAGTTGTTCGTCCTTTTATCAAAACTTATTTTGAGCCTAACTAGCATCAGGGAGATGCGCATGAGCTGACGGCCGATCACCGGACACAGCAGCGTTTGAAGCTGATGACAGCTCGTTAACAAACATCCACAAACAACTAAGATGCATTTTCGACCAATTTATTTACTGACAACGCAAAAAATAATCTGTGTGTCTTCTCGATTTCCAGTAAGTCATGGCGGATGGCTGCTTACATGCTTGCTTAGTATGAGGACTGCTGTAAAAGTCAGTGACTTGATGCAATTTGCTGGGTTCCTTATACAGGAAACGTTTTACTGATTGGCTTAATGAACTGACCTGTATTGGAATAATTACTATGTGAAGTGCCTTGAGACGACTCTTGTTGTGATATGGTGCTTTATAAATAAACTTGAATTGAAAACTTGAATTGAACTGGTCTGTCTTCATTCCAACCCTTACTTTACCCTTAAAGAAAGATCCCAGAAGCAGCTGAAATCAGCACCCTGGTTTTCCAAGTGTCTCTCACTGGGAAAATACCCCAGGGAAGACCCAGAACTTCCTGAAGTGATTATGATTCCTCTCTGGCTTGGGAATAAGTAGGGATCTCACAGAAGGAGCTGGTGATGGTTAGGGTGGGAGGTTAGGTGAGGGTTAGGGTGAGAGAATGATGTCTGGGTTTTCATTAAGGGAGTCTTTTTTTATTTATTAGTAATTAGTTGGTAGAAACAACAGTTTAGAGAGAATTGTTTTAGAGAGAAGAATGGGAGAGAAAATTATTTATTATTTTTAAAATAAGTGAAATTTTAAAGTTTAACCTAAAACTTTTTCTCTTTGCTCCTTTTTCAGGAATTTCGGTTAAGATTTATTCACACGTTGCGGGAAACACCTTGGAGTCACATAACAAATTTCTTGAAAAACTGGAAAAAAAGGTGCAATAATTGTGACCAAACTAGAGGACAGCACTGTGACAGTGGTCTTTTGTCCAATCGTGAGTCGCTTTGAGACAGACATCCAGGCAGCTTTATTAACTACTCCAAGTAAGTTTCCATCAAACATAAAACCTAAATAAACGTCTGTATTATTCTGCGTTTCTGCCATGTGACGTACTGTTTCTGTGTTTTAGAAGAAAGCAAGGAGGTGATTCTAGTGGTGTTGCATCACACTTATGACCCACACTACACTTTGCCTGATAAAAGACTTTTTGGCCCCCCTAATGTCGGTCTTCTTGTGGAGTGTCTGTTTTTTTGGGAACAAGGGACTTTATGAGTGTCCTCACAATTCTGCAGCAAAGAAGCAGGTCTGCAAGAAGGTACAGACACAAATCAATTAGCGAATATGCTGTATTATTAGGAAAGCTAGTAGCAGTGTTAGCATACGGTGTCTCATTAGGTTGGTTTGCCGATGTCTGGATGACAACGTCTCATGGCTGCTGCAGACTGCATATTGATTAAATGTACTTACTGTATGTAGTTATTCCTGCTTTAAAAGAGGACAGCCTACGGGTGAACTGATGAATTCATGTGCTGCATGTACATCATTGATGGTTCCTCCAGTGCTAACCTTTCTCAAAAACAACCAAGCAAAAAAACAAAAAAACAAAACAACTATACTATACAAGCTGAGTTATGAAGAAAGGCTCCATTGAGAGGACCCATTGTTGTAAAAGTGAACTCTGCTGCAGGGTTCATAATTTGAAGAATATTATGCATGATTTAACTTTTTTTGTTTGTTTAAATGAGTCAAAGTTTTTAAAGCTTGCTTTTCTAATTAATATGAATGCCTATCACTTCAATATGAATCTATATTGAATGTTTCCTCATAGTCTTGCAGCTTGGGCTTACAAAAATCCTAAAATTGCCAAAGAGAAGGAAAGAAAAAAGTCAAAAAGTCAAATAAGCAATGAGAATGCAACATTTCCCAAACCAAATCCTTCTGGAGATGGATCACCTAGAGGTCTACAGATGCCCTGAAAAGAAAGCGAGAAATACTTCAGCTCCTGTTACACACTAGCTCTGGATAATAGTTTAATTCTAAAATCCTCCTTTGCTCTGTTCTGATCACACTGCCGTGCTCTATTTATTCCTCTTTATTCTTGCTGTGATCATGCCAGCATAATTAAATTAGTCAGGCTTGCAAAGCGCATGTAGATAATTTGTCAGTGTTCATTTTCCAGCTAATCCATGTATTAAACATTTAGCTATTATTGGTAATAAAACATGTGAATGATTTGGATGTTGCCTGCTTTCTTTTTCTACATCTGAAGAGATGGAGCAATTAATAGTTCATATTCTTCCAGTGTGTATATGATTATATTTGCATAGTATGACTTTCCAGCCTATGAATTATATCAATTTAGTTAGAATTCTTTTTATTTTATTATATTGTATATATTTATTACGTTGACCTTTGGTATAAGTTTAGATTGTTCATATTTTAATGGGTTTGAATGCATTGATATTAAACTGGCCCTTATGACCTTACTGGGACTGGTGTTTATCATTTTAAACATGAAGGTTTGATTGAAAACCTGACAGGTTATTGCAGCAGAACACAATATTTATGTTGTAGGCAGAGGAAAGAAATGGGGCACAAGTGATTGTATTCACAACTGTTGACCATAAGGTGGCAGTAGAATATTATGTTTATTTTGTTAAAATTGCTCAACAGTTTAATTGATTAAAATACCAGAAAACATTTATCTTTTCTGAATAAACAACAAAGATCTTTAACAATGACAAAGTTCATGTGTCTGACTCCTAAAATGTGTGCGTGTGTGCGTGCGCGCGTGTGTGTGTGTGTGTATGTGTGTGTCTGCGTGTGTGTGCGTGTGTGCGTGCGTGCGTGTGTGTGTGTATGTGCGTGCGTGCGTGTGTGTGTGTGTGTGTGTGTGTGCGTGTGTGTGTGTATGTGTGTGTGTGCGTGTGTGTGTGTGTGAATGAATATACGCTTGTTATGAAAATCTTTTCCGAGAAGGAACACTGATAAAGTTTACCATACAAGTTTTTTTTTATCTTGAGTTGAAAGAAGCAGCTGTTTCCCGTTACTTACAAAAGTGTTGGTGGTCTTAGTGACCTGACCACTCAGCAGAATAACATTAGCATGACTGCCAGCAGTCTCTATAGTTCCAAATTCAGATGAAAACGAGTTTGTTTCCTCCAGTCTGCATGTGAGTTCATGTAAGATGAATGTACCCTGGCCCAAAAGTTCAGAGGAGTTCTGCTGCCTGTTTGTTGTTGTTGATATTTTAACAAAAAATCAAATTAAATGAACTACAAACTCGCCACTTGAGACACACACACACACACACACACACACACACACATACACACACACACACACACACACACACACACACACACACACACACACACACACACAAAACTGTATGCAACCATGTGCCTAAACACTGTGTAAAAACTTGAAGTGAGTTCTCACAGACAGGAAATGATGTCAGCTCTTGTCCCCAAGGAGATGGAGGCAGTTGCTAAGATACTGTGACACCAGGATTTTTCACTCTACTTTCTCTCCCTCTCTTTCTGTCCAACACACATGAGCGGATGTCACCATGAATAAGTCCAAACACTCGCTTACATCTCTCTCTTTTTGTCTGGCACCTAAAGCAACATGCACCAACTCATCATTTTCGACCAGAAGTCTAAATATAGCTGCTAAGTTTATCTACAATCCCAACAGATCTCTAAGGCTCTTCCACTAAAGAGCAAAAATTAGCCACACTTCTGATCTTTGAAGTGCGTGCAGTTCTTCTCTCCCTCACTTTCTGCAAAGGGATTGATTGATGGAGTCGCTCCCATCCAAAGCTCCTGCGTCTCTGGCACCATCAGCATGCCACATATGTCTTGTCGCTAACATGTTGCTGCCAAATTCACTCCACACCCCCGCCTCTGTGGTTCTTTAACACAGCGTTAAGCGTTTATAGGATATTATTGGATGTGCCACGCAGTCGTTTCCAGGTTGTGGGTGTAGGTAAACTCCATTTTTTTCTTCTCCTGGAACCTTCGCTGTACTGATGACACAAGTAATACAGCAATGAGTGTTTGTTCATTTACCGTGCACGAATGCATGTCGTTCTTCCTCGCTCTTTTCTTCTCACTGCACCCACACACACACAGGCCTACCATACACATGCATAAAGGGGGATATCAGATTCAATGTGCAATGACACAGAGGACACAGGAGGGAAGGAGAGCAGAGGCAGCAGGGTGGGTTTGAGATTATTTGCAGTGGTACGGGGTCGCAAGGCAACAGAAAAAGATGCACACACAGATGAAACAAGAGCAGTGGGGGGGGGATTGCTGAAAGGCAGCTGAGGCTCAGATGAGAGACTGAATATAGGTGAAGATTTTCAACATGACTGAGAAAGAATGAGAGGAAAAGAAGGAGGGGGAAGCAGGATAGGAGGAATATCCTCTGCACCACTGTGTGACTAGAAATTTAATAAAGGAGAGAAAGAGGGAAGGAGCAAGAGGTAGATGGGTGGGGGAGAGAGAGAGAGGGAAGTGGGAGGGGGGGAGGAAGAGAAGCAAAAGGCACAGAGACCTCATTGCTGTGTGCAGCTTTCAGCAAAAGCCAGTGGTCGTGGACAATGCTCGCTGTGGTGGTGGTGGTGGTGGTGGTGGGGGGGGGGGGCAGAAGAGATGGAGAGGGGGAGAGAGATAGAGTGTGTACATATCTTGGGGGTCTTTCTGAAGCATTACTGGCCTTTTCGGTCCTTTGACCTTTTAGTATGTGCTGAGATTTATTTTTACACACAAACTAGTCATAAAGCTATAAAAGGAAGCATTTCCTCTTCAGTGAGGGTACACACATGTAGATGTATACATGATCAAGATCAATATGGGGAGGTCACCTACTGTAGAAAGAGTGGCATCTCTTTATGGACTGCAGCTCTTTATTGGTCTATAACTTGCTGGCAGTCATTTTAACTAATTGAAACATGCAGCTACTGGAAGATGCTCTCAAAATACTCAAAATTCAGTCGTCTGGGTTTAAATAGGTAAAAAAAATTAAAGAAAAATGAGAAAAAACTCACAAGAGCAACCAGTGGCTCTTTCATCCACCATTTAAATCACCGAAATACATCTGATTAACTATTGGAGTTGTCCCAATTCAAGATGGCTGCCACCGTTGAACAACTCTAGAAAATTCAGCCAGATTAAAGAATATCAAGCTAATATCTGGTGTATTTATTACTTATTTTCTTTTAATAAGACAAACGTGGTTTTAAAGACCTTTTCTCATACCTGCTCACAGTATTGACTGAAGGCTTCAGTTTTGCTCAGAGCATCACTTGACTTTCAGCTGGTCTGGGGCGAGGTTTGATAGCGCTTCCAGACCAGCTGATAAATGACACAACAGCAGAAAGTTGCTCTGAGGAAGACTGAAGACTTCAGTCGGTCAGCAGCTATGAAAAAAACATCTTTAAAACCACAACGCTTGTCTCATTTAAAGAAAATAAGTCATTTTAATTAACATTTGGTGCATTGGTAGCTTAGAATCACCTCCAGCATGATATATAGATCTTTGTTTCATGTGGTCAGTTGTGATGTCTTAGCAAATGATTCTATGAAATACTGGATTCATTTATAAGACTTCAGCACATGGCTAACTTAGCCAATACATGGATTTGAGCTTAGAAAACACACAAATATCTTTCACTGTCAGTTTGACAGCGTTTGAGTCACAGTTTGGTGTCATAGTGGGTAGGAGTCAACCCCAACAGAAGCATGACACGTTATGAAACTGTTGCCCCCATAGACTATGACTGCTGTAGACTAAGACTGTATCTCATAAACTGACAAATAGATCTGTTGTGTTGCTATGTTAAACTCCCAGAATCCCTGCTCCCGCAAGCACATGTTGATGTTTTTTTAAGTATTATGGCTTAGGTTTTATTTAATTTTCAAACAGTATTTTATATGTGTGTAATTTATTGGGTTTAGCACATTAAGCTACCTTGACTGGTGGCAGGAATGTGCTTCATAAATTGATTGATTGATGATTGATTGATTGATTGATTGATTGATTGATTGATTGATCAATCGATCGATCGATCGATTGATTGATTGATTGATTGATTGATTGTTAGGGTTAGGATGAAATGCTGATGATGGGATGCTGGACCAGTATCGTGTGCTGGGCCACCAGCTAAACCAGCACCAAAACTAAACACATGCTGGTCAATGCTGTTTTTCAGCAGGGATGGAATCATCTCACTTACTTTTAGAGCTAGTTATTTTCTTAGATCACCCTAAGTCAAAATGTCTCCAACAGCTGATCAACATCAACGGACATTAAAAAGGCTGAAATTTCCTCCAACTTCAAAAATATTGAGATAAAATTTTGCATGTTAGTAGCCGAGTCATTCACCACACAGGGTGTTATAAAAAGATCTGCTTAAATCTTTGGTAATAACCAGAGGTGTGGACTCAAATCACATCACTTGGACTCGAGCTAGACTCAAGTCATTATTTTAATGACTTCTGAGATGACTTGATAAAATCTATTAAGACTTACGACTTGACTCGGGCTTGAACGCCAATGATGTGCGACTTGAATCAACTTGCATCTGTTGACTTGATGATGACTTGAGCATTTTTGATATTTTAACACAAAAGTGGTACGACATGAACAAAAATCATGAATCATTCTTCATTCTGGGTTTGATTTACTGCTAAATGCAGCAGCACTTTGTTTATAATTAATTTCAGTTGCACTTTATGCTTTTTTGAGCAAATAAATGAAGCTTTAAGAAGCTCCATTTCTGGAATTTATTCATTATCATTGTCATAAAATTGATGTTGAGAGATGACTTGATTATGACTTGAAAATTCAAAGATAAGGACTTGGACTTGACTTGGACTTCCACGTCATCGACTTTGGACTTGATTTGGACTTGGTTGTCTTTGACTTGGACTTGACTCAAGACTTGACTGGAAAGATTTGTGACTTACTTGTGACTTGCAAAGCAGTGCCTTAGTCTCACCTCTGGTAATAACTATTCAAGGCATCCCAGTTTGTCTGTGAAGTAGCTTCACTCAGAAATAGGAGAATGCAGGTCAGATATTGGCAGATCACTCACTAGTCTTTAAAGAGAAACCAACAACAGTCAACAAAATCCCTCAGAATGCAGGGTCAGGAGCATTAATGTCAAAATTCACATCAGCCTTACAGAAAGCTGAGACCCACAAACACATCAAGTGAAGGACATGAAAAAGAGCAGACGTGTCAGATGTGGGGAAACATCGTAGACATTTTTTTTCTGGTCACTGTGACTGGGGGTTCTGCTTAACCCTACCTCTGAAAGAAAATATCTGGATCATTAATAGCTAAATATTTTGGGGTTAGCACAAAAATATTTGTACATGAATGTTTCTGTAACATTGGAATTGAGTCATGAAATTAGAATATCATAACAAAGTTGATTTATTTCAGTAATTCCATTCAAAATGTGAAACTAATAGATTAATTCATTACACACAGACTGATATATTTCAAATGTTTATTTCTTTAATGCTGATGATTATAACTGTGAACTAATGAAAATCCATTTTTCAGTATCTCAGAAAATTAGAATATCAATTAAGACCAATGCAAAAAAATAATAATTTTAGAAATAAACCATCACAATACTCCATAGAAAATCTATGGGGTTAAGGTCAGATCAGTTTGCTAGCCAATCAAGAACAGGGATACTATGGTCCTTAAACCAACTCTGTTCAGATGCCAAGTCCTGTTGGAAAGTGAAATCTGCATCTCCATAATGTTGGTGAGCAGCAGGCAGTTTGAAGTACTCTAAAACTTCCTGGTGGACGGCTGCGTTGACCTTGGACCTCAGAAAACAAAATGAACCAACACCAGCAGATGACATGGCACCCCAAACCATCACTGACTCTGGAAACTTTACACAGGACCTCAAGTAAAATGGATTCTTTGCCTTTCCTCTCTTCCTCCAGACGCTGGGACCTTGATTTTCAAAGGAAAAGCAAAATTTACTTTAATCAGAGAACATAACTTTGGACCAGTCCAAAGCCAGAGCAGTCCAATCCTTTTAGTCTTTAGCTCAGGTGCTTCTGACACCATCTCTTGTTGGCTTGACACAAGGAAAGCGACAGCTTAAACCATGTCTTGCATACATCTGTGTGTGGTGGTTCTTGAAGCACTGACTCCAGCTGCAGTCCACTCTTTGTGAATCTCCCCCACATTTATGAATGGGTTTTGGTTCACAATCCTCTTCAGGGTGCAGTTATTTCTATTTTTCTCTACTTTTTTCTACCACATCATGTCCTTCCCTTTACCTCTCTATTACTGTGCTTGGACACAGAGCTCTGTGAACAGACAGCCTCTTTAGTAGTGAACTTTGGAATCTTGCTCTCCTTGTGAAAGGTA
Organism: Nothobranchius furzeri; assembly: GCF_043380555.1. Classification (NCBI taxonomy): domain Eukaryota; kingdom Metazoa; phylum Chordata; class Actinopteri; order Cyprinodontiformes; family Nothobranchiidae; genus Nothobranchius; species Nothobranchius furzeri. The sequence goes on from NC_091756.1 coordinate 33,599,747, forward strand.
TCAATGGTCGCCTTTAGAACAACTGTCAAGTAAGCGGTCTTCCCCATGACTCTGTAGCCTACAGAAGTAGACTGAGAGACCATTTAAAGGATTTTGCAGGTGTTTTGAGTTAATTAGCTGATTAGTGTGTGGCACCAGGGCTCTTCAATATTTAACCTTTTCACAGTATTCTAACATTCTGAGATACTGAATTTGGGATCTTGGTTGCCAGTTATAATCATCAAAATTAAAAGAAATAAACTTTTGAAATTTATCAGTATGTGTGTAATGACTGAATCTAATACACAAGTTTCACTTTTTGAATGGAATCACTGAAATAAAAAATCTTTGTCCTGATATTCTGATGGAGACCATGGAAAGACTCATCCTCACCCATCTACGTTCAGTGGTGACCCTGGAAACAGACCCACTACAATTTGTATATACACCAGACATAGGGATGGAGGACACGCTCATCTACCTACAACACTGGGCTCTGAATCACCTCGAGATACAAAAAAGCACTGTGAGAATCATGTTCTTCGACTTCTCAAGTGCCTTTAACACCATCCAGCCATGTCTAATGCAGCAGAAGATGACGAGTGCAGGAGTGGATGAATGTCTGACTGCATGGACCATCAACAGTACTTGAGGCTGCACAACTCTACATCTAAGGTGGTTGTGTGCAGTACTGGAGCTGCACAAGGCACAGTGCTTTCACCCTATCTCTTCACTTTGTACACCTCATACTTCACCTACAACACCAGCAGCTGTCACCTACTGAAGTTCTCTAATGACTCGGTCATTGTTGACTGTGTGTCTGAGGGGAATGACCAGGAGTACATGTCATCATCATGTACTTTGTAGACTGGTGTGAGCGTAAACACCTTCACTTGAGCACCCGCAAGACAAAGGAAATGGTGACTGACTTCAAGAGGAACACCCCTCCTCACTTACTGGTAAACATCCAGGGAGCAGACATTGAGGTGGTGGATACCTTTAAGTACCTGGGTGTTCACCTCAACAGCTAACTGAACTGGTCCAACAACACAGATGTTCTGTATAAGAAGGGCCAAAGCCGCCTCCTCCTCCTGAGGAGGCTGAGGTCCTTCGAAGTTAATTTCTATCTGTTAAAATCTTTTTATCACTCTGTGGTTGGCTCTTTTATCCACACTGCTGTGGTCTGTTGGGGTGCAGGCAGCTCTGACAGAGATAGAAAGACACTGAACAAGCTGGTTCACAAACCTAGCTCGGTTCTGAGCAGCCCACTGCATTCCACTGTGGAGACCATGGGCAGCTCCTTCAGAGGCAGACTGAGACATCCCAGATGTAAAACAGAACGCTACTGTAGGTCATTCATCCCCTCTGCAGTAAGAGTGTATAACTCCTCAGTTGAACTGGTACTAGCATTATCCTGGTACACAATAACATCAATTGCAGTATTCACTATGTGTTCAATAATTTTGCAGTACCGTATTTACATAGTATGTCTGTGTCCCTTACAGTATACTGCATAGTGTTGAACCCCAAGTTTTATTCATGTTTGTGGTTTTTAGCGGTTTAAGGTTACAATACTAGATTACTGCCTATGTATATATACTTGTTATTATGTATCTTCATTTATGTTTATCTTCAAATTATTCTTTTAAGTGTTGGTGCTGCTGCAAAACGGGAATTTCCTCACGGTGGGATCAAAAAATTCTATTCTATTCTATTCTATTCTATTCTATTCTAATTTTATGACCAGCACCTGTATGTTAAAAACTCAGTTTGAGGACTACACCTATCAGTAAAGTATCTCAAAAACTTCAGAACAGATATCATTAGACTTAAAACGTCTTTACTTACAATTAATTGACTTTTGTAGAAACCCAATTTAATATGGCCTCCATGGCTAATCATAGCAGTCAAAATATGCTATAAATAAGCTCATTTTACAAATATTCGGATATATTTTTACCTGACAGTAGCTGATAGTCATTAACAGTGCATACTCATGGAATATTGCATAAAAATGCAGTTATTTTCTATCCTAGAAATCTAGATAGACAGCTGAAGCAAAATGATTTTGCTCTGTAGGTTGGTCTAGCCACACAAAGAAGCCTCAGCAGGCCCGAACAGTTTTGTGCCTTGCCAATCAGAGCTCTCTAATTTTTGGTGGGCGGGAAGTGTGTCGGCATGTTTAAAACAGGTTTGGCATCAACTTTGGACTATTAGACTTGAGCTTTTCTTTCAGTCAAGAGCAGATAGAAGTAGTTAAGTTCTTTATTTAGAAAAAATATGTATTTGTGTCTTCCTCAACGGTGTAGTGGACCGCCCTGTTGACTAACATCTGTAGCAACGAGTAGCTCTTTCTACCAATTCTGCCTTTCTTGGGATCCACTGATTACCTCTTTCTTATTCATTTTCTCATTCCCTTTCTCCACATTTTTTAACACTTTTTTTTTTGCTTTCCCCAATTTTATGATATTTGTAAATAATCTTTTTCTTTTTTATTTTGTTGAAACATTGATGGAGCTCAAAAGGTGTGTCTGAGAACCAAGGTTGAACATGCTTCACAGAAAGCCAGCATCCTGTTATCCCAACACATTATCACACCCAAAGCGGCTAAAACTGACGAAGGTTGACCCAGCGTTGGTTTCCGACGTGTTGAGAGATGATGCACTGTGCCAGAGCGTCTCTTTCTGATGCCTGCTGTAAAACGGACATTTTAGCGAATTGTGACCTTTACCCTCTTGGAATTTAACCTTCTCCTCACCCCCATCCTAACCTTAACCCACTTGCGCGTGCAAAACTTTGTTTCTAGTTGTATTGTTCCTCTCAAGCACAGTTAACGGGACATTTGAATGAGAAACTGGGTTAAGGTTAGGATGGGGGTGAGGGGAAGGTTAAATCGCTAGAGGTTAGAGGTCAAAGTTGGCGAAATATCTTTTACCACGGGCGTCGGAAAGAGATGCTCTGGCATTGCGCGTCACCTTGTGACGCATTGGAAACAAACGCATAGTCAACCTTGGTCAGTTTTAGCTGCTTTGGATGTGAGAATGTGTTGGTTATCCAGTAAATTTAGTGATCAGTTCCAGTAAGGAATATTTATCTGAAGTCAACAGGCAGCAGATGTTTCCTGGAGTTTTGGGACAACCTATTTCAATTCATGTGTGTGTAAGGTCCATTTCCTGGTTATGCAATACTGATGGCAGTGAAGTACTGAAATAGTCCCAACTTGATGTGCTGAGGGCTAGGCTTGGTGATACACTGTCCAGCGTTGATAGAGTTGCTTGTATGACTGTGAAATGAAGCCCCACGCTGTGATGGACAACTGGTCCTTCTCCTGTGTAAACCCATTAAGAACCCATCAGCATCTCATGCTTTTTATCTTGAGAGGCTATGAAAGATTGGTTCTTCTACGTCACACTGTTCAGTCCAATTGTGTGCGGAGACAGTTTGAAAGACAGCCGTATATCCCGCCTCACGACTGAGCTCTGTCTATGGGTCGTGGCCATCCTGTATATTCATATAGTTTCTAGTTTTTTCAAGAGTTGACCAAAACAAATAAAACAGCATAACATGAGATGCTGTGAGTGTTATGAATCATTTCTAATGCCTTTCATCACACCTTCAAATCCACTCCAAGATCTTTTGGGGGAAAAAATAAATACCTGCATACAAAATCTGCAGAAAACTGAAATCATGCATGCGCTTGCACTGAGCATGCAAGCCCCCCCCCCCCCCCCCCCCCCCACCACCACCACCACCACCACTACCACCACCAACAACAACCTTTAAAATGTTGCTCATTTCAGATATTTGGTCATTTAATTAAAATTGGCACCAGTTTAAAAGAAATAAACACATAAACTGCTTAAAAACAATGAAAACGCACACACGCGCGCGCACACACACTTCATCCTGGTAATATTTCAGTGCTGCTGAGTCACAATGATTAATGTGACTAAAGCTTCTCGGGTTTTATGTTGCAGATGTGGCGTGACACATGGAATGTCTTTTATTTTAGCTCATCAGTTTTGGGCTTTAAAAAACACCCAAAGAACGCAGTTTACTATTCTTCCAATTATTTCTTAGTGGGATTCAGGGGGTAAACATACGGAATGTGCGTAAAGAGCCGCCTATGCTGGACGCAAACTGCTCTGCCCAGCGGGCGCCGTCGCGTTTGCTGCGCTCCTCTCCAAGAAGGATAACAAGGCTCATCATGCAACACATCCCCGACCTCGTTCCCTAAATGTGACAATTAGAACATCTTTTCCCCTCGACCAGCCTCTGGTCTCCTCTTCTCTTTTTCATTTTCCCCTCCTTCGCGCGAGTGTGCGTGGATTGTGTTCATCTTGAACATGCCAGCGTTGTAGCCCCCTGCGTTGCGTTGGCGCTGTGGATCTAGCCGACAAGAACAAGAGCCAGCTCACAGCCGTGGAAACAAGCGAATCAATTTAGGGAAGAGACGAGGAGAGACAGATAGCGAGGTTGGGGGAGAGGGGAGAAGAAAGGCGATCGCAGAGGGGAAAGAGAACATAGACATTACGACGCAGCCGCCGATCATCAAGGTATGTTGTCTTTACGCTTTTATTAGACGTGCAGGTAGAAATGAGCGGATTTTATTTGGATGCAGAAATCAGGGCTGAGATCTACAAAGGTTGCAAAGCTGCATGACAATTATGTGAATAATTAATGGAAAAAAAACAAGATTCCGTTGTGTTTTAGTCTCGGCGGATCGAAATGTATTACATAAGCCTAAACGTGGCTCTGTTTTTCATAAAAATCAGGAGTCTGTGATTATTTTTGGGTGCAGTCACGTTGTCATTACCCCGAAGAGAGAATGGAAGCAAGCCATTTTGTAATGCAGCATGTGCAGAATTGGGCCTATTCAGAATTTCAATTGCGTTCCGAGAAGGTGCGCCAGTAGTGAGCGCAGCTGCATAGATGAACAAGGCCATTCTGTTCTATTGTAAGAGATATCATGCTGGGGGCTATATGATGAGGCAGGACTGCAGAATAGAGAGATTGTAACTGCAGTAGAACCATGGTCAGGTTGCTGATGTGTTACATTGGGGCTTATTTTGTTAATATTTTAAAAAACTTCCATTTCTGACAGAGGAAATGTTGTAATTTTCCTCCCTCCAACAGATCTGGTTGTTACCATAGGATACTAAAAGTGCCATATCTCACATCGATTCCCACGTTCTGAATCAATCTAGCGTTGTCATAGTTACAGTAGATGATGTTAGCCCTGCTGCACCTGTGCAGCTTTGTGCTGCTCTTCATCATTTGTAAATATGTTGGACCCCCCCCCCCCCCCACACACACACACACACACACAGCCTCAAGATTTATTGAAAACAACAAGTTTTTTTCACCCTCCCCACAAACCATAAGGTTCATGACATTGTACAGAGCAGGGCATTGATACAATCAGACGCTTACGATGATGTGATTGGTTTTGGAACAGTTGGTCAGCATCTTGCAGCTAATTTGTCTTTTCACAACCAAGTGGCCTCTCAGGCCCCATCGGAGAATCAATACCTACATGGTTTCAATCTGCTCTTGACATGAAAACAAAACAAAAAGTACGGTCTGGAGAGAAGAATGCTTTTGGGTGAGATTGGAAAGAAGAACCCAACGTTGTCTACGTCACAAATTTCAGAGAAAAGAGGAGGATGAGAATGAAGGCTGCCGGTGGCAGGGATGAGTCAAGTTGTGATGTAAACTAAACATAATTATGGACTATGGTGTTGCTTTTGAGCTCAGATTTAGTGGAGATTTTAAATCTGGAAGTCAACAGGCTCTTTTGTAAAACCACAAAACCCTACACGGTCAGGATAGGAATTTAGATAATCACCTTAGAACTGCAGGGGGAAATATTCAAATCACAAATTTAGCTTTTAACGAGATGATGAATTAAAAATATCTTGACTGGAGAACTGGCTTTAGTTCTGTGACTTGTTCAATATTAAAACGGTTTTGATGCTTAGACAAATGGGCTTTGGGTCTGATGTAACCCTGAGTTATTCAAACCTTTTTCATGAACTCAGTCTAGTTGTATAATGGGAATGAGACCACAGCAAAGGGCGTCCGAATGAGATCAGCATAATCAAGTAAAAAATTCTGATTTCTTTTCTCCTTTTCAATCTGAGGTGCGTTTTTGTAACAATTAGACATTACTGTGTACCAAGCAAATGCTGAACAACAAGAAAAAGTCAACTTCAACAAATATTTTCCAGCTGCTTAATCCAGTCTTGCAAGTATAATTTCTACTCCAACAAATCTTCATGTCAATTCCTAAACCATGCAAACATCAGATTAGTTTCTGACATTAAAGATAATATTAAAATGTTATCTCCATCATGTTCACGTGTGCTTTTGTAAAGGTAAGGGCTGAGCGGGGGCTCCTCTGATTTCATCTCTCAGGACAATGCTAATTAAATCTCAAGGTTCAAATCAAATATATGGTTTAATGCTACTGGTCTGCTATGTAAAGCAAACCATTCATCAAGCTGAGTTAAACCCTGTAATGTTGAATAGGGCACTGGACAGTAAAAAACACAAGATGGTGAGTGAGCAGGTTGCCACAGCAACCGTGTTCCTAGGAGTGAATGCATCGTCGCTGCATAGGAAAGCAGAAGCAGAAGGCTGCCATGGAAGCTGACATACTGTATGCACACATACACATATCTATTTATATACAACTGTTGTTTTTTAATTGAAATGTAGGCAATTGTGAAACATTTCCCAGGGTTGTTTTAGGGAGGATGCCAAAAGGTAACGTTTTGGGTTAGAAACAAAGAGCTTTTTTGTTTTCCAGAAACATCCCTGGCTTGTGACCGCTAAAGTCCCGGTGTTGAGCAGAAGGTGTTAGAGCATACAGTGGTCTCTTTTTCTTTCAAATTATTATAAAAGAAACAGCCCAAGGATTTCTAAATTTAGAGAATCTGCTGATGCTTGCAGCCGTTTCTCTTTGAAAATGTACTTGTCACTCTCCTAATCACAAAAGGCAATAACATAACATACCTTTGTGTTCTACCACAAGAAAACATAACGGCACTTTTGCTTTTTCCCTGTCTGTTGTTTTCTCCCCACTTATCACAGTGTAGTTTTCATCATTTTATGAGCTTTATTTAATGAGGAACTTGGACATAATGTGTTTTGTTCAGACTGCACATTGCAGTAAAATGTCAGTTGCCAGTAATCACTACTTTAATTGGTAAATTATACACTTTTCCCCTAACTTACAATACCGTGCTGCTGCTTCATTGTCCTTTCCATTTTAACCTGAGGTCTCAAAGAAGCTGTAGACATCAATCGCTTGAGCATCCCTGCATCCTTTTGTCAGAAAGTTGGATTCTGGTGCTTTGCAGTGCCATCTTTGTATATTATGTCAATCTGATGTGACACAGCTCATACTTTTTTTAACTTGTGGTTGTTACAGTCCCTGTTTTCTGTGGAAGCTACAAATCCAGCTACTCTCAACTTTAGAAGACTAAAATATTTCTTTTTCTTTTATAAAGTTAGTCTTTTGAATATGCTCTAGATCAATACGTCTGCTGTGCACACCTACTTGACATTTCTTTCCTCTTTTCTCCACCAGAAAGAAGCAACAACGTTCCAAGTGACAAGGCAGTCTCGAGCAAATCTACTCCTTAATTTGATAGGTAACCGTCATGGAAGCAAACATACAAAACATCCTATAATGAAATGCTGAAAAGAAAATCAAGGTATTGGGCTATCAAAGTCATTTGTTAAGCTTTAAATGATAACCCCTCCTAAAAAGAACATTCCAGTTTTCTCCCTGATTTTTAAAGTGACCTCTTGACTAAGGAAAACACAGATGAAAAGATTAAACATGAGCATGAAGATAAACACTTAAATTCCCCTTGTTGGAGGAAGCTTATCAGCATCATAGCAATAGGGGTGGGTCATGAATCAGTTGCCATGCGTATTGTCATGGTGACCAGCCCCTGCACCCCTTTCCCCGTCCTCTGGTTGGTCCAGTTTTTGTTGTGGTTTCACAACCATGGACCTCAGCCGACAGAGGCAATACCCCCATGCCCCACCCCATGTACCTGCTCCAATCAGGCGAGCCGTGTCATCTGTACAAGAAAGAGTTTGGATCAAGTCCCAAACAGCATTTCAGACAACACAAGATACCTCAACCTACAAGAGAATTCAATTCAGGTAAATAAGGTCTTAAACAACAGACACAATCAAAATGTGCTTTAAATGATCATGATATGTTTACAATACAGTTTTCTGTCTTTTTATGTTTTCTTCACTCAAGGTGATTAAGTCTGACACGTTTAGGCATCTACGGCATTTGGAAATTCTCCAGCTCTCCAAGAACCACATCCGACAGATTGAGGTGGGAGCTTTCAATGGTCTACCCAACCTCAACACACTGGAGCTTTTTGACAACCGTCTTACAGTGGTACCAACACAAGCTTTTGATTACCTCAGCAAGCTAAGGGAATTATGGTTACGAAACAACCCCATCGAGACACTGCCGGCTTTTGCCTTCAATCGTATTCCCTCTTTACGACGTCTTGATCTAGGGGAACTCAGAAAGTTGGACTTCATCTCAGAGGCAGCCTTTGAAGGCCTGGAAAATTTGCGCTTTTTGAATCTTGGCATGTGTGGCTTAAAGGACATCCCCAACCTTGCTCCACTGGTGCGACTAGAAGAGTTGGAGCTGTCAGGTAACCAGCTTGGGATTGTCCGGCCCGGATCATTTCAGGGCCTCGTGTCACTTCGAAAGCTGTGGCTGATGCACTCCAAAGTGTCAGTCATCGAACGCAATGCTTTTGATGACCTCAAGATCTTGGAAGAGCTGAACCTTTCCCACAATTCCCTGCATTCCCTGCCTCATGATCTCTTCACCCCATTGCACCAGTTAGAGAGGGTACATCTCAACCATAATCCTTGGGTTTGCAATTGTGATGTGCTGTGGCTCAGCTGGTGGCTAAAAGAAACAGTTCCCAGTAACACCACATGTTGTGCACGGTGCCATGCACCCCCAGGTTTGAAAGGCAAATACATTGGGGAACTAGACCAGACACACTTTACCTGCTATGCCCCAGTAATTGTCGAACCACCCACTGACCTCAATGTCACCGAAGGCATGGCTGCTGAGCTGAAGTGTCGTACTGGAACTTCCATGACCTCTGTGAACTGGTTCACCCCAAATGGCACGCTGATGACTCATGGATCATACAGAGTTAGGATCTCAGTGCTTCATGACGGAACACTGAACTTCACAAATGTGACCGTGCAGGACACTGGTCAGTACACTTGTATGGTAACCAACTCTGCTGGAAACACTACTGCAACTGCCGTGCTTAATGTGTCTGCTTCTGATTCAAGCAACGGCTACAGCTATTTCACTACGGTCACTGTCGAAACAGTGGAAACAGTTAGAGGAGAGGATACAAAGTCGGCAGGACAGTACGTAAACGAGACCTACATAGAGTTCCCTAATCCTACTGTCCGAAGAGAGTTGGATGGGCGGCCTGGCACCACCATATCACCTTCTCTCTCTTCTCTCTCTTCTCTGTCATCAAAAGCTAACAAGGCTGACAACTCAGTGACTTCAGTAATTGATGTAACCAACATTCCAGGCCTGGATGATGTAATGAAAACAACTAAAATCATCATTGGGTGCTTTGTGGCCATCACTTTTATGGCAGCTGTAATGCTGGTTGTTTTCTATAAACTTCGCAAGCAGCATCAACTGCACAAGCACCATGGTCCTGCCAGAGCTATTGAAATAGTCAATGTAGAGGATGAAATCGGAGCTGGAGCTGGAAGTGGAATCTCAGGTGGTTCGACAGTAAATTCTGGCACTGCTGGAGAAGGAACCCTAAGGATACATCACCCAGAAGTAATCAACCTTCCCAACATTGGCCGCACAGATACCCTCAACCACTACTACAAGACACACCATTTCAATAACAACGTGATGGGTCTTAATATCGGCAGTGAAGGGATGATACCCGGGGGGATCCTCAGCTCCAAGAACCAGCATGGCCAAGATATTCCCATCTCCTGTACCTCAGTCCCAATCTCTACATCTAATCTGCTGAATACGTCAGGCAATGGCACCAACTCTAACCCCAGTTCTATGTCGCCACCGCTACCGATGTCTCTCCCAATGCCTACCTTGGGTTTACATGGATCAATCAAAGGTTTCATGGGGCAAAACCAAAACCCCCAAATGGAACCCTTGCTCTTCAAAGGGAGCTCAAAGGAAAACGTTCAAGAGACCCAGATATAAAAGTGAGAGAATAGAGGGTGAGTGAGAAAGAGTCAAAGACAGAGAGGGAATTGATGTTGGGTTTACGTGTGGAATGATAAGACACTAGAGTGCATTGACATTAAACCAGGAGAGAGGAAAGACTGACACGGCAATACACGAACACATAGACTTATCTGTGATGGTGTACTGAGCCAAGGATAACCACAATGGCCCACTTGTGTTTGTAGGGACGACCATGGCCATGGAGATCAAGGAGTGGACATTGCTACAATGTAAATCTGTGCCAAAGCAAATGTTTTTTGCAGTTTCAACAAGCTCATAGGGAATAAAAGACAAACTAGTTTGTCAGAGTAAATCAAATTGTTTTTGGCCAGCAGAGTTGAAAGATACGCACAGCACTTACCACACTGAAGAGCCGAAATAATGCAGGATAAAATCTGAGACATTTTTCTTCCACAAAAAAAAAACAAAAAGAAAAAAAAAAATACATGAGAAACATTGTCTCTCTAAAGTGACTCAATAGACTCCCTCAAGGTGAAAATTATGTAGGCATAATAGATGGACAGAAAGGTACAGTGCAGTACAAACTACTGTGAAAAATCCACAAATAATATAAATATATTTTCATCTAAATATGTATCATTGAAGACTCCGATGCAGACATATTTTGAGATGGATGTATAGGCTGGTATAGTTTGTTTCTTTGTGAATAATCAGGGGCGGTGATAGCAGAGGTTTGTTATGATTTTAATTTGGCTACTTTTCAGAAACGTAAGGGCTCAATTGCAACACTCATTGTGAACCTTTCAATTGGCTTTGCAACACAAGGTCCATTTAGTTTGTAGAATGGTAAGTGCAGATCTCTGTTTGACAAACTTTTGTCTATTTTTTCAATAATATTGACTGCAAATTTTTGTGTTTTGAGAGTGTATTATGTATTTTGTAAAAGCCAGCCAGCCACATGATATTAAGATAAAAATGTCTGACACTTAAATGCCAGCACTAATAATGGTGAAGCAGTGTTACTTAAAAACAAGATGAAAATCCAATGCAATGACCTGTAAGGGTAAAATAAAATGTCGACAATGTGTTATTTGAATCTGATCAGTAGCCACATACTTGCTTATAGACAGAAATTTGATACAACCTCCTTGCTCATGGTGACCTTAGTCATGCCATAAAATGCTGCTGTAAGGATGATTAGACATCTCCAGCAGCGTAAAGGAAAGGAATAAACATCCATGTTTGGATGGTTAGGATGCGTGAAAAATGTACAGTATATTAATAATGATAATGTCTGGTTGTACGACAATTGTAAGAACCACATTTTTACATTGTAACTTTCATATGTTAAATGCCATTTACGCTTCTTGCGTTTCAACTATGTATTACTTTATTTTTGTTAGTTTGATATAATGTGTACAGTTGTCTAGCCATGTGTCATTACGTGTGAAATAAATCAATCATATATTGGGTTGTGGCGGGTCAATAATGGCAGCAGCCAGTAAGAAGGGAGACATTATGTTATCTTCAACAGCAAACCTGGATTGTATGTACAATTTGTGGTTTAGCCATTAGTCATCCTGGTAATGATAGGGTCCATCTGTTTGCTAAAGATGCTTTGACGAGCTTTTAGTCACTCTTCTATAGATGGATTACTGGTTCTGAGAAATAAGTGTTATTTTATGAATGTGGTTTAGTCAGAAATTAGTCACTTTTGTTGTCCACCGGTTATTATTTTACGTCAGTGTTAAGATGGTTTGGAGTTTGAAACATATGAATCCAGATAAAGGATTATGCAGACTTTGATACATAGTTATACTTATCAAAAGAGGAATTTGATTAAATGTTTGTTGCAATTGAGCTCAAACTGAACATGTGACCACTTGAATTCAGAGCTCCATAAACAGTTGTGTGTTTTTCCTTTTTCACCTCTTTCTTGAACCTAGTGTTTTTGGCAAAAGGCTATACGGGTCCATGAATACAGTATAATGGGTTTTATGTATGTGATAAAAGTTTGTTATATAAAATGAGCCTATACTAACTGGACGAAGACATAAGAAGGAATAATGATATTTATGTGTCTAATATGAGTGATGAATTTTCTTTCCTACCAAGGCTTTAAAACAAACGTTTCCTTTATCAGCACACACTCTAGTCTACTGCAGCCATAAACATCTGGTTGTTGCTTTAATCTGAAACTCAAGTAGATACAATGGTGCGATCCTCCAAGCAAAAATAATCTGAAAGTTTAAATTATTTCCCCATAAAGACACAAATCAAATTGAATTGAGGGCCATTGATGAAACAGGCTGTTGCTCCCTCGACATCCGATGGGTCTGTCATCAACGCGTTTTTGTGTTTGATGGTTCTTGTTTGTCCGTGGTGACGTTATGCACGTGTGCTTTAAAGTTGCTTAAGTAAATTTACAGAACAAGCTAGGCTTTGAATGCAAACACGGTTACGGAACACTCACCCCTCTCCTTGGGTATCTTCCCTGACCCCTACTTCACACTGGAAGCATCAGCGGAGCGGAACGGCGGCGGAATGCTTTACTTGCAACTTTCGCTGCAGTCCAGTACACACCGAGGGTCAGCCGTGGAGCGGCCTCTCTGCCATGTTCCTCGAAAACCCTTCAAGACTGCACCATCCTCCTTGCTTAACTCCCAAGATCACAAAATTCTTTGAATTTATGCCATCTGTCATTAAACCAAAAAGGGGGAAATCACGTTTTGATATCACTGTCATATGATGTTGTTCCTCTCCACTGCCAGGATTGAAGCTATGAAAAACACACCGCTACACTTCTGTAATGATGCTGGACGTACATAAGCTGTTAGGCCACATGTATTTACATAGTCTGCATAGATATGGAATCGCATCACTGCAGTAGTCTTATCTAGAAATTTACCAGGGGTTTTACACCGAAACTGCGTGTGATTTCTTGTCCATCCCTATGTTAATTGCGGGACGTTTCATGACCCAGAAGCTGCTAGCGGAAAAAAATAGAACCCAATCCTCATCAGCGCGGCTTCTTGGACGTGCCTGACATTGTCTGCGTCATGGCTGGTTTGAATCACCCCCCATAGACTATAATGGATTTTAATCAGAAGCAGTGACTTTCCGCTGCTGATGCTTCCAGTGTGAATTCTGCCAGAACAGGAGACCCACAATGCTGGAGGAAACAAGTTAGTGCTAATCACCAGTCACCATTTTCTAAGTCCAAACGTCACTTATTGTCCGTGACTTCAAATGGTGTTTTTCTTTTTGGGACTCTGGTAGCACAAAACCAATTATTGGTGGAGGATTTTAGACAAGTGCGCAAGAACCACTTCATTATTTTTTTTTGTTGTTGTTGCTATTTTTAAATCTCAACAAAATACAATAGCTGTACGATTTTGGAACGTTGTTAAGAGCCATGAAAAAACAATTAAGCTAATTTGTTTTCTAAATTTGCCATTGCAGCTTTAATATAACGGTGCATTACCCAATCAAGAGATCGTTCCTTTATTCCTCTGCGACATCACAGTCGCCATGATTATAACATCTACTTGGAGGAAATACAGAAGAGCTTTGCTGTTTATATGTAAACCTGATGCTTATAGATCAAAGAGGTCTTTTAGAAACATTTGGTGACCTTTGACCTATTTGAATAAAACATCTAATTACTTACACATCATTTGATTGCAAAGCTTGACTACAGATAAAGTTATTCAATGCAAGCTTCCAATCAGATGATATGTTTGTGTTTTGTGCGGAAGGAAAACCTTTCGGTAAAAAGGATTACAGTATTCAAACCACCCAATTGGACGAAAAGAGAATGGACTGACCTTTAATTCCTGTAAAGGTAAGCTATTATGTGTGATACGATATTAAAGCGGCTTGCACTGCTTTGGACATCTTTGGGCTAAACCACCCCAAAACATGGTCAAACTTTTGGTTTGCCTTGAAATATCTGGTTATTGGTTGTATCTGATAGTAATATTATTTTTGATCATTCATAAAATATCATTAGATGTTCTTTTCCTGCAGAAATCTTTTCTGGACTGTCAAAATTAACATGTGTTCACCCTGCGTTTCAGCAGCAGTCACACGGTGACTGTCAAGTTAATTATTTTACTGTTTGCCTCAATTATCAGCCGGCTATAAGAAGTTATTCTGCAATTAGCAGCACAAGTCACTTTCACTTCTTGATGTGATTTCATCCTACAGAAAATCACTGCTAACCAAATTAGCTAACAAGGTCAAAATGACAAGCAGTGTTTTAAAATAAGTTATTTAAGATGACGCAATGACAGAAGTGAGACAGAACCGTACATTTTGGGTATCTTATTTTGTTATTTATATTATTGTGATTCAGCTAAAAACACAACAGAGGATCAATATTAGTTGTTATATACATATATGTTGATTAGTTGTTTGTTAGTCATGAAATCATGAAGACAAATGGGTCCATTTAAAGAAATTCAGTCCCATTAATTCCACAAAAACATTATAATGTCCTGTAATCACTAAAGCATAACAACCACATTAATACATCAAGTGATCCATCGTGGTAAATTAGCATAATTGTACACTAACCTGTGCTGCCACTTTTCTGTGAATAATTAATACATTTGATGATTTAGCAAATATGACAAATAGGTCAAAGAAAAACAAATTTGCTCTGTTCAGTGATTTGTTCCATGTTGTTGTTGTGAGCCAAGACTTTCCAGTGTTTCTTTTTCTCCAGAAAGGTTGACAAACAGAACTTGAGTTCTTTGCTTCGCTGTGATCTTGGTTTCATCTGCATGCTCCATATTTCAACTCATGTTAATCCCCCGCGGTGAGGTAAATCTGTACATATTATCACAGATGTCCGCTGCACAGACCACATTACAAAACAACTTCAAGGGATTTGAGTCAGAAAAATTTCATCAGCCGTGGACCGAAACCATGAATTTAATATGTTTAGATAAAACGTTTGGGCCCTACAGCTGGTAGACTGCCTTTGAAATACCTAAGAGGGTACTGGGTGAAGTCCTTTTTCTTGAATTTAATTGTCCTTGGCTTGTGCTCCAGTCTCAGGAGATGTCTGAGATGTGATGTTAAAGGCTTGTACCTTGAACCTGCTACGATGGAGACAACTTCAGTAGATTGTAGAAGCTCTCTGTAAGCTAAAGAAATACAGTTCTTTTAAGTATTTGCTCCCTTACAGGTAGGGACAGCAGTAGCTCAGGAGGTAGTGGGAGTTGTCCAGTGATTTGAAGGTTGCAGGTTCGATCTCGGCTCTGACCAAAGAATGCTGCTGTTGTGTCATTGGGCAAGACAATTAACCTTCCTTACCTGTTGGTGGTGGTCGGGGGTACCGGTGGCACCAGCAGGTAAGGAGGCCTCTCCTCGGCCAGTGTGTCCTTGGGGGATTGTAGAACCCTAAGAAGGCGCTATACAAAGACAGGCCATTTACCATTTATTCTCTTTTATCACTTAAATGGTTCAGATCAGGCAAAAATAATGCAAGTCTACATAAAATGGTTTTTTATATATTTTGTATTGCATATATGAATGAAAAAACGTATCCAGACCAACCTGATTTTATGGGAGAAAGTAAAGGACCCCTAAAGTTAATAACAGATTTGAACCCATTTGTGAAAATAGGTTATGAGTCTTTGGCGTCTCTGTGGAAAAAAATGGTCCCACTCTTCTTTACAGAAATGTTACACTTAGGGTGTAACAGAGGGTTTTCATGCATAAACATCCTGTTTAAAGATCAAGTTCACTGAGAAACTATTCTGAAAATGATCAGTGACTGAGTTTTTCATGCAGACTGAACATGAAAATAGTCTTCAACACCCATCTCCTATTCTGGAAAATGCTCGGTTCAGAAAAGCTTGACAGTTCCATGTCACACTGTCAATTAACATTCATTGACTCACCCATCTTGGCTCACGACGAGGAAGGCTGTTGTTGGTTTAGCATCCAGGAAACAGCAGAGAACATCTCAGCTATAGAAGCTAACTGTTAGCATTAACAACTCCACCACACAGCAGAACTCCTTAAGGCTTGTGGTATTTGTGGAGGTAAAACATCAACGTTACAAAGCAAAGAGTCAGTGGTAGAGTCACGTTGCTGTTAGCCAATCAGAGGTGAGATGTCAGAATATCAGAAAATGAGACCACAAATCCTGCTGTCTGAAGCTGCATTCTCCTCCAGCTGAATTCTAAGTCCTCAAGCAAGCACACCTGATCTTTTTCTTTTTTCCCCCCTACACAATGACTGTCAAGGCATTCATTACTAGACCAATTCAAATATATTAAAAATATGAGAAACTTGTTCTTTAAGGTCAAGGTCAAGTGGTGTGTCACAGATTTTCCTGCTAGAGAGCAGGATTCATGGTTCCATCAGTTACAGAAAGTCATCCTGGTCCTGAAGCAGCAAAGCCGCCCCAGACCATGACACTCCCACCACCATGTTTCACAGTTTTTAGTCCAGGTAGAACAGGAAAGTTCTCATTTTGCCATAATAATTAACAATATTTCCTCAAATATTTTCAAGAACATCGAGGTGTTTGTTTTTAGTAAATGAGAGGCAAACATTTGTGATCGTCAGTGGTTTTGGTCTTCAAATTCTCCCAATATGCCGTTTGTTTGCATATGCAAATTGTGAAACTCTGACCGTAACATTAGTGGGTGGTGTTTGGGGTTTTATTGTTTGTGAAATCCTTTAAAATGGTGCACGCTATTTTGCTTTTTGGGAGTTTTTTTTGTCTACTTTATTTCTTTTCAAACAGGCCTTATTGAAGTAATATTTTTAATTCTAAAGGTCTGGTAGTAATTGGGCCCAGACGTGGCTGTAGTTGAGCTCTTGATTTAATGTGCTTAATCCCAGATAAGTCATGATTTAATAGGCAGGTACCTTTTCACACAGGGCCAGGTTGGTTTGGCTTTGTGCCCTTTATGCATTAAATAATCAATTTAAAAATGGCCTTTTTGTATTTATTCAAGTAATTCTTGTCTTATCTGGAGCAAATACTTATGTTTGTATATCCCACCTAATGTTCTATAACATATTCAGTAAAGATGTTATAAAGCATTTTTTTTCTTTTCAGAGAAATTTCATTACATCTTGCTGTGTTTGGAAAGGTTGCTGCTCAAGTGAAGAGTGTGTGTGCAGCAGAAAAAAACCCATTAATATTCACTAAAGATTAAAGAGAAATGCTTGAGAGCATTTTGAGCATCTTGGCACAAACATAATGTGATGCAGTGGGGTTATTTTAAATTTGCCAAGAAGAAATAAAATATAATAATGCCTGTTGCATCCCTTGCAGCAAAAACACAACTGTAATTCACCAGAGGTGTTCATATCAACACCAGTCCCCACTAGTGGTGTCAGTCTGTGCTCCGTTTCAAAAAGAACAGAAAACTGAAACCTCGATCTATGTTTGTAGAATGCAACATACTCCCCGTGCAACCCCAGCTCCCTCCGTGTGGATCTGGTGCAGTTGTTAGAAACATTTCACCGTGCCTGCACAATCCCCTCTTCTTCCCAGTGCCGTCTTTTGCCTTCAAATTCAATAACCTCCCAGCTGTGCATTTCTCCAGGGATTCCCCCTCATCTCCCCCTGGCCCAAAGACAGACTGCAGAGTCTGTGGGGAGCCTGACAACATCCGCTCTGCGGTGAACCAGAGGTGTCACAGTCTGAGGGCTGCAGCTCTGCTGATGGAGGAACCATGAGAATGTTAAAGCCTTTTTTGATTTTCACACCTTAAAGGATGATAAACACGTGGGTTTAACTGGAGACTGATGTCTGAGAGAGTGCTGCACTGACTGCAGTCACACTGAAACACTATGCTGTTGTGAGATTGTCGTGGGAATATGCTCTGCCATTGCACTGGTGAGGGGCCAGGAGAATCAGCATGTAAAAGCAGCTAGGGATGCTCAATATCAATACTAGCATTTAATATATGTGTGATACCAAAAGTGTACTCATATTTATAAAAGTGTTCCAGTACAACAGTGTCCAATAGCAGCCCACAAAATTAGATATTTTTGTGCCTCTCGGTCTAGCAATAATCAGAGGCTCCAGTAAGAAGAGGAAGATGTTTGTTTATATACTGTAGCACTTCTCACAGATAGGAAGGCATGTGGAGGAATTGCAAATTAGGATGATGATAATTAAAGGAAAGCAAACTGCAAATTTATTGCGGGGGGGGGGGGGGGGGGGGTCAAAAACGAACACCTTGAGCTTTTCATAAAAGATAAAAAAAACAGACAAAACTGAACTGAATGAGTGGTAAACAGCGACTTTGCAGAAAACCCTGGTGACATGGAGGATAATGAAGTAATTTTAATTACGAAGGCCCTACTTATATTAGCATGTTCAAATGTAAAATTATGTGTACTTGGTTTACACCAATATTTAGAATAGAATAGAATAGAATAGAATAGAAAACCCCTTTATTATCCATTAGTGGGGAAATTTTGGTGTTAGCAGCAATTACATTCACAACAGGGACAAAAAGGAGGGTAAAAATAAAGAGTAAGTAAGATTAAAGCATAAACAACATGGAAGCATAAAGCCTGGGGCACACTGGAGGCGGAAGCGCCGCGGCGGTTTTAAACATTGTGGAGTAATTTACAACAGACATCATGACGCCGAATGACTTTACGGCACAAACCCAACCGCCGGCACAAACACAGCCACAGTTTTGATCACTTTAAAGTACTATTGATCTTAAAATGTTGTGATAAATAACCTACGTACTGACCCATTTTTGATGGATTTGCATCTCACAAAACACGACGGCAAGTCTGATCATATATGAACAATAGAGTCACTTCCCGCTTTCTGTTCTTGTGGTTCTTTTGTATCGCGTCAGACCCGTGCCACAACCCGTGCACGCGCATTGGGTCCACAGCGCGCGTGTGAACGGGACTCGCGAGCGAAAATATACATGGCGAGAGGTCATTTGTGCACTGAGAGGGAGCAAACTGTGTCTGTGAGCGCACAAGGATGTGCACAAGTGACAAACCTGCGTGCGCGCGTTGTCAACGAGCACACGGCAGAGGAAAACGTGCGCGCGCGGCAGCCTCTCTGCGCGCTCGGCAGCCTCTGCGCGCTCGGTTTCTAATTCCGCTCGCTCGGCTGTGAGGGCTTTTGGCACTCTGGAGGCGTGGCCTGTGGCAGATCTTCCCTGTCCTCTGATTGGTTAGTTTACCCCACACTTTACTCTCTACCTATCTATATAAAAAAATCTGAGATTCAGCAGTTGCTGTCATAGCTCAGCTGGGAGAGCGGGTGACTCTCACTCTAGAGGATCCAGGTTCGAGTCCGGCCAAGGAACATAGAGTTGATGTCATATTATTCTTTCCTAATTCCTGTGATATTATTTTACAGTTGTGACCGTTCAACTGTCATTAAACGTCCGAATGTTTGCTGGGCAGTGTTTTAAAAAGTGCACATAAGCTAGATGGTTTTTACCAGGTAAAAATAGACTTGTGGGTGTAGGTATGTTCAAGTTTAAAAAGTTCTTGCCTCATTAATGTATTGTTTATTTTTTTCAGCATTTAATTGACAAATTATCCTTTCAAATAATTAATTGATGAGTTACATAATTGTCCATTTAGAATTGTTGAATGGACTGAGTCAAGTTTGGTGCACTTTATATATTTCAAAACATGTTTTTTTTATTTTAATTATGCATATAAATAATTTTAATGTTAATTTATTGAAATATTTCTATTTTTTCATTACCTCGCCCTTGTTTTGACAAAAACAAGACCTTGCTGGATAATATCACGGAGAAACTATTTGTTCACAGTACATGGCTCAGTGAGGATCTGTATACCAAAGGAGGAGATACTTAGAAATCTGTCTGCAGATTGTTACAACCCAGACTGGAAGTGGTGGGCTGTAATAAGAAAGGAGACCAAACAGAGGAGTGGGGGTTCAACAACTGATTTATTTAACCAAAGTAAGGATTTACTAAAGCAAGTTAGTGAACAGAAAATGGCCATCTCAAGGTTTTACTCGGATGTCCCTCAGCAGGGTGCAGCACTTTTGAAGGTCATCTGAATGAAATCTTGATATGCAGTTTCTTTATGAAAGTGTGTAAATATACAGTATGGTTGCCGTACATATGTTGAGGTTCTCAGACATCAGGCTTCTTTGCCCAGGCCTTCACTAGTGGGCTATTTTAAAAGTTTGTAAGGAGAAAAACCACAGCATATAGCTGATTGTTTACAAATGCAAGGAGGGGAATAACAATCAAAAACCTAGTGTTCTTGGACCAGATGAATGGAGCGCTCCACATGCACTCAGAGATGTTATGGCTTCTGTTTCTATAACTTTACATGCAGACATTTGAGGTTTGCCAGAAAGAAAAGCTGGCCTGTACACTTTGCAGGGCACAATGTCATCAATGAAGAAACCCCTGTCTACCATGATGACCATCTCTAGTTGTAGCATTTTCAACACACCAGATTCCCAGGTTGGTCGCTGATAGTTCCAGCATACAGTGCTGAGACAAAGGTCACTGGCCTATGTGGCACAATCCAAATGAGCCTCTTCAGAGTGCAGTTGAACTTGAGGAAAATATATGACTCTGGAAGAGAGGGGAATATGGCCATTGACACCTCAGATCAGTGCAGTCAAGAATTACTGGTGTTTTGGTAGTCCTGAACGTGTTGTGATGCCCCCACCGTCTCATTGGGTTTTCATTTGTGTTTAATTGTGTTTTTCTTCTGTTGTAGGCAGCTCGTTAAGCAGCCTTGGAGGCACCTGGGCTCAGGGTGTGGTGCTGCCTACAAAGCCTACTGTTTTTCTGCTTTCACTGAGTCTCTCCTGTGTGGTGGAGAGTCCTCACTGGCCATTTTCTGTTCACTAACTTGCTTTAGTAAATCCTTACTTTGGTTAAATAAATCAGTTGTTGAACCCCCCACTCCTCTGTTTGGTCTCCTTTCTTATTACAGCCCACCACTTCCAGTCTGGGTTGTAACAATCTGCAGACAGATTTCTGAGTATCTCCTCTTTTGGTATACAGATCCTCACTGAGCCATGTACTGTGAACAAATAGTTTCTCCGTGATATTATCCAGCAAGGTCTTGTTTTTGTCAAAACAAGGGTGAGGTAATGAAAAAATAGAAATATTTCAATAAATTAACATTAAAATTATTTATATGCATCATTAAAATAAAAAAAAAACATGTTTTGAAATATATAAAGTGCACCAAACTTGACTCAGTCCATTCAACAATTCTAAATGGACAATTATGTAACTCATCAATTAATTATTTGAAAGGATAATTTGTCAATTAAATGCTGAAAAAAATAAACAATACATTAATGAGGCAAGAACTTTTTAAACTTGAACATACCTACACCCACAAGTCTATTTTTACCTGGTAAAAACCATCTAGCTTATGTGCACTTTTTAAAACACTGCCCAGCAAACATTCGGACGTTTAATGACAGTTGAACGGTCACAACTGTAAAATAATATCACAGGAATTAGGAAAGAATAAAATGACATCAACTCTATGTTGCTTGGCCGGACTCGAACCTGGATCCTCCAGAGTGAGAGTCACTCGCTCTCCCAGCTAAGCTATGACAGCAACTGCTGAATCTCAGATTTTTTTTATATAGATAGGTAGAGAGTAAAGTGCGGGGTAAACTAACCAATCAGAGGACAGGGAAGATCTGCCACAGGCCACGCCTCCAGAGTGCCAAAAGCCCTCACAGCCGAGCGAGCGGAATTAGAAACCGAGCGCGCAGAGGCTGCCGAGCGCGCAGAGAGGCTGCCGCGCGCGCACGTTTTCCTCTGCCGTGTGCTCGTTGGCAACGCGCGCACGCAGGTTTGTCACTTGTGCACATCCTTGTGCGCTCACAGACACAGTTTGCTCCCTCTCAGTGCACAAATGACCTCTCGCCATGTATATTTTCGCTCGCGAGTCCCGTTCACGCGCGCGCTGCCATGTATATTTTCGCTCGCGAGTCCCGTTCACACGCGCGCTGTGGACCCAATGCGCGTGCACGGGTTGTGGCACGCTTTAAACGCCATACTTTTGCCTTATCAAAACACAAGAGAGAGACAAGTTTGTCCAAACACAGCGTGGGCTTTATTTATACAGCTCATCCATACATCACCTAGCAGCTTCGTGGGACAGCCTGCAGCCTGGTACTGAATGCCTCGGCTGGAAACCCTCTGCAAAGCCCCTCTCTCCTTCAACACGCAGCATCAGTTATACTTGTGTTGCTGCGTTCAACCCCCACCTTCCTTTGATGGTCTGGGAAATGATGGGCTGCTATTTTCATTTCCTAATATGGTCAAAGAAGTTTAAAACTTACTGGAAGTTACAAAAGCTGGACTGAACAACAGGATGTGAGCTGCACGTACGCAGCATCTGGGCTGATAAACAATAAGTTGTACAGCACGTATGCAGCAGCTGTAATTGATAAACATGTCAAATTGCACGTACACAGAACACTGCTTTTAGTGCCTACATTCTCAAGTCCCGCGTAATGTTGTGACTATCGCACGACTTACCAAGAAGCGCTCAGTGGCGAGGCGCGTCCTGTGTAACCACTTGACTTCTCAAAATCTCCGGTGCAGCGCGTCCGCCTCCGGTGTGCCCCAGGCTTAACTGTATCCAGTTGTTTTCAATCACTTATCTAAGGTCAGGTTGCAAAGTTAGTAGGTCCAGGAATGAAACCCGACATTCCTCTTTGCAGCGTCACTCCACCCTGCACCACCAGGGGGATCCTAAGGTGATCTCGTGTCAGACAGGATTTTTAAACCTCGGCTCCTGAGGAGTCCAGGTTGAGGTGAGGTGGGTCGGGATGCTGTTTAATCTGTTTCTGTTGTAAAAACGAGCCATACAACTAATCTGAACAGTGCCATTCATGGGCCTCCTTCAGTTGTAGGTCCGTAGGACAATGTATTGATACGGCTAGGGGGGAGTCCGTCAATTGGGGAACAAAAAACATCTGCTTGCGAAAGCAAAAATAAACACCAGAGTGCTGTTTTTGCATCGTTATTTGTATTTGAAGATGAGACGATGCCAGAGAGTAGTATCGAGGTTTGGTTGGCTTCAGAAATACAAACATTGCTCACTATCATCCAAGATAGCCACATACAGAAAGGTACGTATTTAGGTTTAACCCTGCCTGTGACCCCTACTTCACACAGGAAGCATCAGCGGCGTGGAACGACAGCAGAACGTCACTGCTTCAAATATAATTCATTATAGTCTATGGTGATGATTCAAACCAGCTGCGGCGCAGAACTTTTCAGGTGCATCCCGGAAGATATAGGATTGGGTTTTATTTTTGTCTTAAGCCACTTGAATATGTCAATTTCCGCTGTTAACTTAGGGCTAGACAGGAAATCACATACGGTTTCAGTGTAAACCCCCTGGTAATTTTCAAAATTAAACATGATCTTTGAGGATGAGATTGGCTGCTTTACAGAGGAAGCTCATTTCACCAGCTTGACCTCGTGACCATTGGTAAACGCTTACCTTGCTACTACAGGGTGGGGCAACACCCTCATTACTGAAGACAAAGACCAAATCTGTTGTTACTCCTTCTCTGCCTTCATGCTGCCATCACTAGAAAATAATACTCCACGCCCCAACCTGGAGAAAGAGTTTCACACTTTTCTGTTCAAAGGCGTTGCTTTCATCCTGGATGCTTTACACGTGGCTGTAAACCACTTTCAGTAAATGCTAAGGGTCTTGGTTGGCAGGCGCCAACAGTAGCATATCATCGGCAAAAAATAAAAAAAGAGATGAGACTCAGAGCATCCTGAAGCAGACAGCCTTCTCCCAACGGCTACATGTTGAGATTGTGTCTATGAACGGGATTAGAAATAAGGGACGGTCCTGGACTCAGCAGACCTCAGGGTTAGGGTTAAACCAGGTCCACAAAACAGATTTGGGCTAGAGAAACAAACTTTGAAAGTTTTGCAGTGTCATCATGAATGTCTGCACCGGGAAGGGTGTTTAAAGAAAACAAAGAAAAGATTTACTTAAATGAGCCCAATTTGTGTTAAAAGGATTAAAAGAAGCAAACATCTTTTTAAAAATGGAATCTTCTTTTAATTAACATAAAGAGTGAATTAGAATGTAACTAATGTTGTAAATGTATTTTTAAAATAAGTACTGTGATCCTTTTCTTTAGGCTCCTACATCATTAGGAGCCAAGGAAGAGCTCTCTCTACAAACACAGCTCCCTTTTTCACCCAAACAACTCCAGAGAGAGAGGATAAATAACCCTATGGGAGGCTATTTTAGTAGACACGTATAGTGTATGGTGCACTCAGGGCACCAATGTATGCCTAACACTTGTTCTCCTCTTCAGGGGATAAAACCTGACCACAAAGATATGTCACTAACAGAAAAACCAAACAAACACACAAAAACAGCTGTTTGTCTTTCCAGCAAACGCTGCTGAGGTTTGTGCTTGCAGACAGTTACAGTGGTGTTTGACATTTTCTGTACGCCCCATGAAGATTAGGGTGAAGATCAGCTAGGAATCCTTCAGTTAGCTATTGCATTGGAATATTTAATACACTTTTAAAAATGCTAATATGACTTTAATTAGGTTTATGACAAATGTTTGAAATGCCATAAACACACTGATGAAATTAGTGCGACTATTTAATGGGTCAAAACCAAAAATACCTCAATTGATGTTGGATCCAAATGGAAATCTAAAATAGCCCAGTGCTGGAAGCCACAAACAACTGGGAGACTCGCGCCTTTCCATTTCTAATGTGTTCCAGAAAATGCCACAAGCAAGATTAGTGTGTGTTGGGATTGTTAAACTGTGGGGTTATGGTGGGAAGGCTTACCTATGTAATTAGTTTCCTATTAATACTTCTCATTCTGCTCACGTTAAAACAGACACGTATTTACTGGAAGGAGGTGTGTGGCAGATTGTTCTACACACACACACACACACACACACACACACACACACACACACACACACACACACACACACACACACACACACACACACACTCTCTCTCTCTCTCTCTCTCTCTCTCTCTCTCTCTCTCTCCAGGCTCTGCGCTCACGTTTTTATTAGATTATTACACGTACTTGAATGTCGATTTACCATAACTGCTGATGAGGCTAATGTTTTTACGTTGCCTGGGAAATGCTGTGGCACTTTTAAGTCGTTTTTTTTCTTTTTTTTTTTTTTTTTTTACTTTAAATGGCACAATGAATTATGTAGAGACTTTTTAGCCTACTTCTCCTGTTATTGCTTCAGTGGTAATCACAGCTTCAGCTCTGGCCTGAGTCATTGCTGGGGCAAATTTGGAGCTAAAGTTTAGCATGACTTACTCCTCAAACGAGGACGAGAAGTTTCTGTTTTGGGATGGATTGGAAGGATTGTGGGAAAGGTCACCAAATTTAATAGTTTTTCTAAATCAATAAAAAGTAAAGTTGAAAAATGAAAGAATGCCAATAGCTTTTCACCACTTTTAGTTTAAGGGCAATTTAGAATTTTGAAAAACAAAGAAAATAAAGAAAATGATCTTTTATG
The DNA here is from genome assembly GCF_043380555.1 of Nothobranchius furzeri. NCBI lineage: Eukaryota > Metazoa > Chordata > Actinopteri > Cyprinodontiformes > Nothobranchiidae > Nothobranchius > Nothobranchius furzeri. The sequence continues at coordinate 33,625,513 of NC_091756.1, forward strand.
TAGAGCCTCTCAAGTAAAGCGCTTTGGAGTCCTCTGACTCTGAAAGGTATTACACAAGTGCGGGTCATCTATCATAAAAATGACGTCATCTGACCATGAAGCTACATCTGAAGGCTGTCCAGTTTGGGTGATAAATGAATGGATTATAATGACATCGGGAACATTATCTGGATTCTGGTGACTACGCCAGCTAACCAATACTATAAAACACAAACATGACTTTATCTCTGCCAAATGCACTAAGATTTTCCTAAAACTCACCATGGCCACAGCTGACAGTCATCTACATACAATAAACACTCTGAGATTGTGTATAATCACTGTGTGAACTACTGATTTCAAAACAGACAAAATCCCATAATTTCTTAGTTTTAGCTTGAAGACCAGGAAAAGATGCTGCTCCCTGAATAAAGCTGCTCGGTGATAAGTCGTTTTAATTCTGAATATTTTCCTTAAAACAATGGGAACAATTAGTTTACATTAATGTTTACTAATTAGTAAAACCACAATTTTATTTTTACGTTTGACCGAATTTATTAAAGAATTTATTTTTACTAAACCATTTAATATTACAAATAAATGATTTTGTAAACATTTAAAAAGTAATGAAGGTAGTAAAACCTGCATCATAACAAATAGCACACACACACACATGCATGCAATCACACATACACACCCATTCCTATTAGTATATCCAAACAGTGTATTTTACCTAAGTTGCCTGTAGGAACACACAAACTCTGAATTTTTAATTCTCAGTGTAAAACTACTTACATAAATTCAGTCACAATGTTCACAAAATAACACAAACTGCTTCAAAAGTGAAATAAATCAGTTAGAATGAGTAGTCTGAAACATTCGCAGAAGCTGTTTCATTTTTGTTCTGAATAAACTAAAATAATTTGGACTGAATCTGGTGGCGCTCAGCAGGTCTGGCCCACACCCGTCTGGGACTGTGACAGTACCGAGCGTGGAAAGAAATGTTTGGCACAGTAAAAGCAAGCTTGTCTGGATAAAAATATGTCAGAAAGGCAAGACGGCTCTCCTGAGATTTTGGCAAGACTTCTGTCATCCACGCCATAGAGAATTCAAACTGTCTTCAAAAAGAAATACAAAGTCAAAACAAACCAAAAATGAAAAACAAGAATCTCATTTTCAAGAAATTAACTAATTTATTGTTGTTTTCAACATAAATGGGTCAAACATGCAGTTTTGATGACACAAAATTTTCTGGTGAAGCTGTTAACTTTTACATCAGATAACATTTTGCATCTTTTGAAGTTGGGATTATTCTAACAGTTACATCTTACCTTTTTCAACAACCTCAGCTTGGAGAAACAAACCTTAAACTGACTAAATTGATGCACTAATGGCTAATCACATTGAAGCCAGTTACCAAGTGTTTTTGCCACCTTACAAAATCCCATTCTAAAGATTTTCATGGCAATTAATCTTATAAACTTAGAGACAGTATGTATTTTTACCGTTAATCTCTGGAAAAATCCATCAAAACAGTGTTGAAAATGAATTAAATGATGTCCAGTAGCTGAAAAAGATTGGCAGCTTTGTACCGTACAACCATAAAAATCGGGTCTAAAGTCTAACGTCTTTGGGGGACTCCACATTAGACGCCATGTTTCTTTCTGGCCGACTTGGGGTTCTGTGCCTGTGGATGACATCACAGGAGATGACAGGCGGGATGTACGACTTATGGAAGTGATGTTACCATGTTCAAAAACATTTAGGCAATAAGAAATATGAATTTAATAACAAAACTGCTAGACTATTTCCAAAACCTATGTAAAAAAAAAAGAGATGCAATATGTTTTGGCTGAGTGGTATTGCCGTGGTATAATGACATCGGCAGGCGCAGGACCCCGAGCAAATCTGGAAACTACAGCACCAGAAAACTACAATCGGCATTGCATTCTCTCAGAATTAACTGAAGAACCATCAAAGTCTGAGGAATCACGCCGAAGCTGCATGCTTTCTGCTCCACAGGTAATATTTACTGTAATGTTTTTGTTAAACTAGCAACAGTCATTGCGATATGGTGTAAAACTACCTTATACTGACCCCTACAGCCAGGAAATGACACACTGCCACTTTAAAGTTACATTAATTATTTCTTCAAAGTTAAACGCAATGTAAAGGTGTTACGTCCCCGACAGGTGTTGTAAAAATGTGAAGGATGGGGGTAACATAAGAACTGGCGGAGGAGTTTAAAATGGGTTTATTTGTAACAAAAAGGTATTAAAACACAAGCAAACAGATCTCTCTAAAAAGGTTAACATTACACAGCCAAATTATCAACTATAAAACACCTGGTTAAAACTTATATTAAAAGTTTAATCGAGCAGAAGGTGTTTTAAAATCCCAAAGTTGATAAAAAGTCCCAAACAATTTACTGATTAAAACAACTGGTAAAAGCTTATTTTAAAAGCTTTACCACACGAAGGTGTTTAAAAACCAGTCAGTAAAATTGCACCAAATACAGTTAGCCTTTAAAAAACATATCACCGAGAGTTAAAAACGACCACAGTTTTAAACGACAACGAATCCAAACGAATGCAACCAAAAAGGGGTTAAAACTAAGGTGAGTGATCCAAACTTAAGTCCCAACAGGAAATGTGTCGTAATGCTGAACCCCAAAAAATTACCACTGTCATAAAGATGGCAGTCCAATGCTGCTCAGATCAAAGATAGGTCAAGATGTAGAGGAAGGCAATAAGCAACTATTACGAAGAAGAAGAATCTCAACCTCATTGTCACTAGCAGCTAGCTCACGGATCTAGACCAGGGGTGTTTCTCCATGTCAAGGTGCCTGGCCTCAAAAGGCGATGTCTTGTGAAGCCAGGCGCCTTGCTTACGAGGGCACTGTCCTTCCTTGATCAAAGGAAATGGTTAATTGGAACAGACTTGCATCACGTGACCACGGCTTCTGCAGCAGTAACGTAACGTCACATGACACGGGAGATAATGTTATATTTTATATGTATACATTTCAATATAAATATAGAATGAGCTTTTAATTTTTAAATTGAGTAAATATTTGTTAAATTAAATATATAAGCAAGTTACAACCCGCTAGTCATCAAAGCTGCAACTACTAAGCAACTAACCAACCAACTAACCAAATAACTGCTTTGGATCTAAAAAACACATTTCAGATATCAGTCCGATAGCTACAGTTAGTTGACTTACATTTAAACTTGAAATTTGCCCCCGAAGTAGCTGCTGGCTTCTGATCCGCCATCCTTTTGAAAATACTGCGGTGTATTCTGGTAAATTTTTGACCAAGGCTAGGCTACAAGGCCCCCCCCATGGA